>NC_084465.1:1192500-1295000 GCF_027409185.1 Cynocephalus volans
AGCTTTCTGCTCGGTGGGTGCAAAACGGTTGTGCCCAGATCAGCTGCAGGCAAGAGCAGAGCTCTCCATGGAAACTTTAAACACGTGGGAGCAAGATCCTGAAGCATTGCTTTGAAGAATTGTAGCAGGAGATGACACATGGCTTCACCAGTAAGATCCTGAAGACAAGGCATGGTCAAAGCAACAGCCGCCAAGAGGTGGCAGTGACCCCGTCAAAGCAAAAGTGGACTGGTCAAGGGCAAAGGTCATGGCAACAGCTTTTGGGATGCTCAAGGCATGTTGCTTGTTGACTTTCTGGAGAGCCAGAGAACGATAACACCTGCTGATCGTGAGAAAGTTTTGAGAAAGTCAAAGCTTTAGCAGAAAAACTCCCCAGAAAGCTTCAGCAGAGAGTCCTTCCCCACCAGGACCGTGCTCCTGCTCACGCCTCCTGTCAAACAAGGGCAATTTTGTGAGAGTTTCGATGAGAAATGACTGGGCATTCACCTTACAGGCCTGACTTGGCTCCTTCTGACTTTTTTTTGTCTCCTAATCTTAAAAAAATCTTTAAAGGGCACCCATTTTCTTCATTTAATAATGTAAGAAAGACTGCATCAACATGGTTAAAGTCCCGGGACCCTCAGTTCTCCAGGGATGGACTAAATGGCTGGTGTCATTACTTGCAAAAGTGTCTTGAACTTGATGTAGCTTATGTTGAGAAAAGTTCATATTTTTTTAATCTCTTAATTCCATTTTTCCACTAACTTTTTGAAGTCACCTTGTATTTAGAACCTCCTTCAGGAGTTTATGTTCAAAGGCACCAAACCTGCCCACATTGAGGTGGGCCTCGCAGGTCTTGGTTGTCCCTGGTAACACAATGCAGCCACCAGCGGGTCGCTGGTTAGATCTCTGCTGAGTCCAACAGGCAGACTCAGATTCCCAGCCAGGAAACCCCAGAGGCTTCTCTGAATGCTCAGGTTTATGTTTTTCATGAGGCTTTTTTTTTTCTCTTTATACTGCAGGATTTTGAACATACACCAAAGTGAGGTAATGACCCCTGACCCTGGCCCAGGAACCTAAGGCCAGCGTTGCCAACAGCCCATCCCCTTATACCTCTCGTCCTACATTGAAATAAGTCCCAGTTGTATTATCTTATCAACATTTCATGTAATATCTTTAGAATATAAAGACTATTTCTTTTCAACATAGCATAATGCCATTATCTCACTCAGTAAACTGAAAATAATCCCTTAATATCATCAAATATCTCGTCTGTGTTCAAATTTCCAGTTGTCACACCAGTGTCAGAATTTTGTCTTATTTCACTTGATTTCTGCCTCAGGATCCAAGTAAGGGCCACACCTTGCAGTTGGATGTTTCATTTTTGGTGACTCTGAATCTATGGGCTCACCCTTCGTCTCGTCTGTTGGATTATGATCATGTGTTGGGTTTTGATGTCTCTTATTAGCTGGAACTCTAGAAGTGGAGGATGTTCCAGCCCTGTATGACCTCTAGCTCTGGCAGTAGGCAATATGAAAAAATACGATAACAATACATATATGGTGGGTGTCAAATACAGTAAGTTGTTAAAATATGACAGTTTTTCGTCTATCGATTTTCTACCTGTGAAGAGTTGATGGTCGTTAACAAGTTTACTAATAAGCTCCTCTTTGACCCGACGGTTTCCAAGGTAGCTTGGCCACGTCTAGCTGCCTGGGGGATGCCAGAAGAGACCACTGCTCTTTGAGAAAAGGCCCCTTGTTGTCTCTGCCTAGGCTGAGCTTCCTTCCCTGCATCTGATGCTGGACGTGTTTGCTGTCTCCTGCAGCGGGGCTGAGCTCACTTGCTGGGGGATGCATATATTATGCATGTCTGGGGGTGGCAGAGAAAGTGTTAGGATGGCTCCCTCGACCAAGCTGGGGGTCTGGGCCCTCCATGCCTTCTCTGCTTTGGGCTTTTGCTGAAGGCTAATGGTTATGGCTGTTCCACAGCTCACACTGTGCCTGAGATAGAGGAGGGTCTTAGGAGGTCCTGGTGGTGCTGGGTCTCTCTTCTGCCTCAGCCATGCTGAACAGGAGGGCAGCGAGGGGGTCTCCATAGACAGACACAGGTGTATATACAAGGGGACCTCAGAAAGTTCATGGAAAAACAATTGAAAGATAATGCAGATCTTTCCATGAGCTTTTTGAAGTCCCCTTGTATATGTAGTGTCGTTTGGTGTTGCAATTCTGCATCTGTTCAGGAACCTCACTTTTCTTCTTCAGTGATGCTGTGAAATTCCATGTTAGAATAATCCTGACAGACCTTCCTAGCCCAACCACTGCAACTGATTTTTTGCAAAGTGTCACCCACCTTATAAATTGGCCTAGACAAATCCAGGTGAAGCAGTTTGAATTTCCCTGCAGATGTGAAGGAGTACGGAAGAAGAGAAACACGAGAAAAAGAAACTCTCTGTGCTCCCCAAATAGAAGTCAGTCTGCACATGAATAAAGAAGGCAGAGGGAAAGCATTGCCTGGCAGAGCTCAGCTGTGGGATATTGGCTTACTTGGGGTGATGACTTTAACAAAAGGGTTTTACTGGGTGAGCTGGCTGTGGATTACTGAGCTCCAGCCACCCTCTCGGATTCTGCTTAAATAGGAGTTGGCTTCCTGCCGCAGATGGACTTGCGGGTCCCTTGCTTCCAGCTCTGTGTAAAGCGGGGCAGGTGAGAGGGCACCATGTTGCAGGGAGAGCAGTTTACGGAAAGGCCCTGCATCTATCAGGGGCGCGGGCATTTGAAGACCTGAAACAACCTTGAGGGGCCTAGGGGGTGGGGGAGAGTGGTGTGCGTCCGGCGCAGGGGCCCGTGGCACAGATTTGGGTCCTCATCCCAGCAACATGGGAGCCACCTACAGTGCCACATGGGGGTGGTGGGGCCAGAGCCGCTCCTGGGCACTCTGGCTGCCCAGTGGAGGAGGTGTAGTGGGAGGTCGGCAGTGGCCAGAACATGCGGGTCCTCTGGCTCTTGCCCACCACTCTTGCTTTGTGCTGTAGGGGGTGGGCCTGCCACGCGTCATCTGTCATGACTGGCCTAGATGTATATCCAGGTTAGGCAGGTTAACTGCACTTTTCAGCTGCTTTGCCAGTGGGCTCCTGCGAGATTCCCAGGGGCAGTGGTGCTGGGGGCCTGGAGCAAGGTGCCCACTCCCCCTCATCCTGCTGCGGGGGCCTTGCTGATGAGCCGTGTTCCTCAAGGAAATTTGGTGGCCTGGGAAGAGTTGAGATTGTTAGGAATCCCAGCATGTGTGTGCTGGAGGAATAGCATGGGTCGGCGTGCTAGTGCCCCCCAGACAGTTCCCTGTGAAGGTACCTACCTCCACACCTGCCCAGCGCAGCATGTGAGGGTGCACTCAGGTGCTGGCATGAAAGCAGGCAGGAATGTGGATGCCTCCCAATTCAAATGTTCAGAAGCAATGATTAGGCCACACAAGTAAGCCGCAAAAGACACAGATGCTGTTTATCCCAGAGGATGTGGCATAGATGGTTCTCCCCCTGTTCCATTGGCAGCTCCGCTGCGACACTCTGCTGGTGAGGCAGCTTCCTCCTGAGACCGTGGAGCCTCCTCGTGTCTGGGGCCAACCAGGTGAGAGCTCACCTCCCACCACGCACCCGCACCCCCAAACTTGCCTAAGAATCACTGCTGTTAGTTACTCTGAAAAGACTGCATATGTCAGTGTTAGTAGTTGGAGTTCTCCAGAGAGACAGAACCAGTAGATATAGGCAGACGATAAACAGATGAGAGGGGATTTATTAGGGGAATTGGTTCACGTGACCATGGTGGCTGAGAAGTCCCAGGACAGGCTGTCTGCAGGCTGAGATCTTGGGATGCCAATAGTGTGGCCCAGTCCACGTCCGGAGGCCTCAGAACCAGGGAAGCCAGTGGTGTGATTCTCAGTCTGAGGCCTGGGAGCTCAGGGGCCACTGGTAGAAGGCCAGGGGTCCAAAGGCCGGAGAGCCTGGAGTTCTGACGTCCACGGGTAGGAGCAGGAGAGCGTCCCAGCTCTAGGAGAGCGAGGAAATGGCTTTTCTCTTTCTTTGTTCTGTTGGGCCCCCGTCTGAGCAGATGGTGCCCCACACATTGAGACGGATCTGCCCCACTTAGTCCCCGGCTCAAACCCCACAGACACACCCAGAAGTGGTGCTGCACCAGCTCTCCAGGTGTCCCCAGTCCAGCCGAGCTGGCAGCTGAGAATAGTCACCACACACAGCATGGCAGGCACTCACCTGTCGGTGCCATCGCTCTGCTCTCTGCAGGTGCCCCAGGGTCCCCAGCGATCCCTGGGGGAATCACACAGAGATGTTACTGACTGAGGTCACACATCCTTCTGCTCTGCAAGGGGGAGTCTATCATGAGGAGAGAAGGGGGTGAAGGAACTGACCCATGGGGATGCTTGTCACGTGAGGGCAAGAGCAGGAAGAAGCACAGGCAGGGAGCAGAGTTACTGTCACAGCCGCAGGACAAGGATCTGGGGAGAGAAAGGGTGTCCCAACAGCCGAATGACGCGGAGTTGCCCAGGAGAAGGGCACTCTTCTTCAGGGATTTCTTTGTTTAGAAAAAAGTCACTAATCATTATCGAAAAGTATAGTTCTAGTAGATGGTGTGTGTGTTGTGTGTGTCTGTGCATAGTGTATATGGTGTGTGTGATCTGTGTGTGTGTAGTGTATGGTGTGTTGGGTGTGTATGTGTGTGGGTGTGTGTGTATATATGTGGTGTATGTATGTGGTGTGTATAGTGCGTGTGTATGTGGTGTGTGAGTGTGGTGTGTGTGATCTATACGTGATGTGTGTAGTGTGCGTGATCTGTGTGTGTGTCTGTGTAGTGTATGTGGTGTGTGTGATCTGTGGTGTGTGTGATCTATGGTGTGTAGTGTGTGTGTGTGGTCTATGTGTGGTGTGTGTAGTGTGTGTGATCTGTGTGTGTGTCTGTATACTGTGTGGTGTGTGTGATCTATGTGTGGTGTGTGCATAATTGTGTGTGTGTGTCTGTGTTTAGTGTATGTGGTGTATGTGATCTATGTGTGGTGTGTGTAGTGTGAGTGATTGTGTGTTTTTCTGTGTGTAGTGAATGTGGTGTATGTGATCTATGTGTGGTGTTTGTAGTGTGCGTGATTGTGTGTGTGACTGTGTGTGGTGTGTGTGATCTATGTGTGGTGTGTATAGTATGCATGATCTGTGTGTAGTGTCTGTGGTGTGTGTGATCTATGTGTGATGTGTGTAGTATGCGTGATCTGTGTGTGTCTGTGTAGTATATGTGATGTGTGTAGTGTGCGTGATCTGTGTGTCATGCATGCACATGCGTGTGATTGGGATGAGGGCCTGGTGTTTCCCCAATGGCAGAGGGCTGTGTGCACATCAAAGCCTGGGCTTGCACCAGTGTCCAGAGGCAGCCGTAAGCAGAAGACGTGGATCCCCACACCAGGGCCCCGCGTATCACCCTGATGTGTAGAGTCAGCAGAGACCCTGCTGTCTGTATGGGGACAGGGCCCAGTGCACTTGTGTGAGTGAGAGGGGTACAGGCCACAGGAGAGGGACAGGGGTGCTCCCTCCAGGCCAGGTATGAGTGCAGAGGTCAGACTGGGGCGTGCGTGTGATCATCTCTGCCAAGGTGAGGGACATTAATTTGCATCGGAGCGTGCTCTGAGACTCTTCGTCTTGGGGGCCTGCCTTCCTCATTGTCCACTATTTCAGCAGGGTCTGCAGCCGTTCTGGCCGCTGTGACTCGGAGCCCACTCCCTTCCCTGCCACCCTCACCTGTAAATCCTTTCTCAGCCTTTTAGTCCACCTCAACCTCTCTTGTCCACGTCCAGGTCCACGTCGGTCACCTTCCTTGAGCCCCAATAGCCCTGGCCTCCAGAGCCTCAGCACTCAGTGCTGGAGGACGGTGCTGACCTCAGGGAGTCTCCCTCACTTTCTGTAGGACCGAGATAGCGAGAATAAAGCCTTTGATGTTATCAGACCCACCCACATGGTGTAAGAGATACTCCACGTGGTGGGTGGGTCTCAGACCCCAGCCTGGACTAAAGCTGCCCACGGAAAACCCACGTGCAGATGTTTGAGACAGCAGAGAAGAAAGTTGTTACTATGGCATTTTGTTTACAAGCACCCAAACCAATCTTACGTCAGCACAGGATCATAGCCACCTTTGGAAGCAACTTCACCAGCCTCAGTATACTCTGTATGAAGGTGACACTACAGACATTGTGTACCGAGATTATTAAGTTGTTGATATTTTCTTTTATTTGGAGAAATGAATAAGTTTATAGTGAGCAGTCTCATGTTGGTGTTAAAAAAGAGTAAATTGTTAGAACACAATAGTTTTTCACCTGTGGATTTTCGACCTGTGTAGAGTTGATGGGTGTTAATAACATTACTCACGAGAGTGGTTCAGGGTTGTTGGAGATTGCAGATGAATTACACGCACTCCAGAGCACTGTGGATGCCAGCAGCTGGAAGAATTCTGTCTGGGTGCACAGTCATCGCAAGCTCTTTCCCTCGCACTCTGGACATAGTAGACCTGTGCAGAAGAAGCCGTGGTCGGAAGGGAGACAGAGGTGGGAATGCCGCGAGGCCAATGCCGCGAGGCCACTGCACCTCTGCAGCCTCGGCCATCTGCAGCATCAGAAGTGTCACCTCTGCGTTGGGGAGCACTCCTGTGGGCTAGCAAAATGCCAGCTAACTTATAAATTATTTAAATAGAATACACTTCATTCTTTGTTATGATGATGGATAGGGATACCTATCCATAATAATTGGTGAATCCCAAGAAAACTTCATTTTATCCATGGGTTTCAGATATTTTCTCATCAAAAAGTTTGTGCCAAAGTTGACTGGTTTTCCTTTCTCAGTCCATCATTTGGTTCCCTAAATTCTGGAGAATTTTCACATAGTTAAGTGCCTCTGTATTAGTCTGTTTTTGTTGCGTAGAAAAGGAATACCTGAAACTGGGTAACTTGTAGAGTGACAGTATTTATTGTTTACAGTTTCAGAGACTGGGAAATCCAAAGTCCAGGGAACACAGGTGAGGGCATTGTTCTTGGTGGTGACTATAGCAACATGGCAGATGGCTTGGGGAGAGAGACAGACTAACCTCCTCACATGCTCTCCTTATAAAGCCAACAGAACCACACCCGTGGCCACGATTAAACCATCAGTGAATGGACCAACCCATTCACTAGGGCACGGTCCTCACAATCTGATCACCTCCCAAAGGCCCCACCTTTCAATTATGACCGTAGGATTTCCCACCCTCTTAACACTGTCACAGTGGGGGTTAAGTTTCTGAAGCACAGAACTTTGGGGGACACAGTTCAATCTGCAGCACCCCGTGTCAGGTGAGTACAGCCTCAGAAGCACCAGTGGTCAGCTCTTGAGCACGGATGTGAACTCTGGGTAGCAGGATCTCCACCCATGGCCACGCCCTGCTCTCAGCTTGTTGTCATCTGGCCCACAAGAGACAGAAACAATGCTGCTAAAATGAGACTGGAGAAACTGCAGTGCAGACTTTTTTCAGTTTTGTGAAGTTAAGACATGGAAGACGTGATAGTTCTCTAGGCTTCCCCCACCTTCTGGACACCTATGTTGCAACATTGGCCTAATAATGACCTTTTCTGTCTGAGTTTTTCTCCTGGAAATTTACTAGTAACATGATCCCGGGCAGTGAACCTACTTTCCCACGCCTCAGTCTCCACTTCTTTAAAATGAGGTTAATCATAGAGCATTCCACACCGATCTGTTGGGAACGCCCAACACGAGATTGCTGCATAGGGTCTTGGCATGGCAGCCGGCACAGGGGAGCCTTCAGGAAGCATCTGCTGCTCTTCGTATTTTTGACCCTTAAGTTACTTTCATGTCTTTTCACAGAGTGGTGTTCCCCAGCCCCTTCGTCGTCTAACATACTAAGTTTTTGCTCATGTGTTCATTGTGCACGCATCGCAGGATGACTTTAGTGCCACGTGGAAGTCTGCAGGGCCATGTGAGGCGTCGTGAGGATATCACGGGACAGAGCAGGTTGTCACTTCTCATACTAAGCTTCCCATTCAGTGAGCGATGACCGGTGCTTTAGGTTTTTCCCATTTTGCTTATTTAGTGGATTCCTAGGAGCAACCTTGTTCAAAAGGATTGAACACTGGTATTAAAGGATTTCAAAAATGTGCTGCTATGCTTCAGAATTGAAATGCATTTGAGAGAGGAGACATCACCTTTAGCTTTGAACCCTTCCTGCTGCTGGACACTGGGCTGGGGTGAGGCGCCTCGCAGGTGCTCCCAGCTCTGACCGTGACCCTCTGAAAGCGTTGGGTCTGTTTCTGCTCCGTGGCAGTGTTCGGCGTCCAGGCAATCAGGGTGACAGCTGCCACACAGACAGGTAGAATTGCATGTGCTGTGTCCTTCCATTGATTTTTTGAGATTAACTACAACTGCTTTCTATGGAAGTTAAGACCATCAAAGTGACAGATGATGGCCACGTACTTTAAAAATAAAGTAGAAATAACTGCATGCTCGTTTGAGCACAGGCAGCACCGTCTCATGTCGACTTTTATTGAGGGAACTGCTGTTGTGCTGAACCATTTGCCCTCCCTGCCTGGGGCTGTGACGACCTGCCGTGGGGAGATGGGAAAGGGCCTGACGGTACACGTCGTGCAGCTTGTGTAGTTAGGGATGTTCAGTTTGTGGAGCGAGTGAGTTCATAAAATATTCTGGGCTGGCGACTTCATCATTACCTTCAAGGCTGTTTTAAATGATCTAGTGGTGGTTAATAATGTTAAGTTTCCATGTTGTGGGGGTGAAGGAATCTAGAGCCAGAAGGTGGTTCTGAGGCTGATGGTGGGGACTGGGGTTCATGATAATGCCCTTTGGCTTAAAAGAAGCTGAAAATGAAACTCATAAAATTTGATAGCAGACGTCGACTGGGAAGTTGGTTTATGTTAAGCATGGGGCAGTAGGCTTTGGACATACAAAGAAAGAGAAGACATGGTTTCTGCCCTCAGTGAGTTTCCATCTAGGGAGTCCTTCATTTACCTGTGTGCACACCTGGGGAGTCTCTTGGTGCCTTATAAGGTGCCACCTCTCCAGCCCACGTGTAATGACTTTTCTGTCATTGTCAATCCAGGGCCAGGACCCCACATTGGATCCTGTTCCCAGAGCACATGATTTGAGAGGGAGCCAACAGGGAGACCAGTGTCTGTGGCCCACACACCTGTGCCCTGCACATGGTAGTTATATTAGTCTGTTTCTGTTGCTTATAACAGAATACTTGAAACAGGGTAATTCATAAAGAAATATAATTTATTTCTTATGGTTTCAGAAGCTAGGAAGTCCAAAGTTCAGGGAACGCATCTGGTGAGGGTGTTGTTCGTGGTGGTGGCCCTCTGCAGCAACATGGGGAATCACAGCAAGAATGAGCTGAGCAAGAGAGAACTGAGCTGCTGGCTCGCTCTCCCTGTAAAGCCATCAGAACCACACCCATCACTCCATGAACAGATCCGTGCATTCACCAGAGCACAGCCCTCACAGTCTGATCCCCTCTTAAAGGCTCCACCTTTCAAATACCATAATTGAATTTCCCACCCGCTTAACACTGTTGCAATGGGGGTCAAGTTTCCAATACACAAACTTTTGGGGGACACATTTAACCCACCACAGTAGTACTGACAGAGTCTTCTGTGTTTTAGAGGCACATTTGTAGGCAAAGCATGTCCAAGCGACCACAGTATAAAGGTTATTCTGACCACCAGCCTGACCTGCTGACTGTCACATGTGAGCCGTGTCCTGCAGGGCTGCAACAGCAGGGGCACTGTCCATCCAGCATCCATGGAATGGGCTCAGTCCTTGTTGCCTGCTGGCCTCATTGAAAACTGAGCTCCTCACATGTGGCCACCTGTATGGATTTCCATCATCTCCGAGCAGAGTCTTTACAACCTAGGGGTGAGGCTGAAATAGAACCCCTGAAGCCAGGTCACACCGGCCAGGCTGTGCTCAACTCAGACACGTCGCTCAGGGACAGGAGGCCAAGGACAGAGGAGTTAGATTGTGCTGAAGCCTAAATCCCTCCACTGTCCTCCCGTCCCATATCCTGGGGAGCCCCATGGAAGCAGAGGAAGTGCACCGATCCTGCAGAGAGATGTCCAAGGGCTAGAGATGGGCAGGGAGCAGAGAGGGGCCTGTGTCCACCTGTCATCCCGCATGGGGAGCACACGAGTGACGGCTGAGAACCGCCTGTTTGAGCGGGTGGTGGCAGGAGGCTGGGATGGAAGGAAACGTCCTCTCGCACGAATGTGAGACGAGCGCAAGGAACAGTCTGTGAAATCACGCAGGCGGTGGATGCCTGAGCCAAGGGCATTTTATATCGTTCACAAGACAACACGTGGTTGGTCACGATTGCGTCACAGAGTTGGGGAAAAGTGAAGCTGGCATTCCAGACAGTGGGAAAATGTGGCTGTCAGATGACAGTGGGAAAATGTGGCTCCAGAGAGGACAAGACAGCTGAGGAAGAGTGCGGGGGGTCAGCAGGGCTGGGGCCGGAGGGCCTGCCCAGTGCCCTCTCCGTGCACACGGGGTCCTGGCTGGGAATCACCTGTAGCGCTGTGGCCAGGTCAGCTTGCTGGAACCAGGTTAGCTTGCTGGGACACACAGGCAGACACCCCTGGACATGTGTTTGGGTGCAGGGGTTGAGGGGCTCCACGCCTCAGTTTATGGCTCTGTGCAGTGGGGATAGTGGCATGTCCTCTGTGCCCTCACCAGGCAGCTGGCTGGAGGGACCCACAAGCAGGGCGTGGCATGTAGCGAAATTTGCAGTGAGTTTTCTCCTATGATGATTCTGCTGTAGTTTCGCAGGTTTTCTTCCTTTAGCCATGCCCCCCGCCCCCAATGATGCTTTATTGCTGTTTTTTATTTTTCCTGCCAGAAAGCTTCTGAGTTGTCCTCTAGGCAGCCCACTAATGCTGAGCCAGTGTCTGTGCTGAGGGTGCTCAGACCCACAGCCAGACCTCCCTCCTGCCCCCGGTCCACCGCAGTGGCCTCGCAACCTCAGCATCAGAGACTCCTTGCGTACTGGAGGTCCACAAGTTACTCATTACCCACCCCCCAAAGAACCTGAGCCTTCTTGCATAGGGGACAGCTCTGTGGACCACCCCGTCTCCCAGGGGAGACGTGTGAGTCCCATCCCCCCCACCTCCCACATCCGTCAGCTTCCTCTTCTGATGTCCGACTCCTGCTGGAGCCTTTCCCTTTGGCGCTCGACCCACCTCGTTTGCCATCTTCTGCCAGTTAGCTGCGATTTTCTGTCCTGGCAGAAGCAGTGAGGGCCCTTCCCAAATCCTCTAGAGTGTGAGAGGGGACAGGGAGGCTGCTCCTTACTGCCCGGTTGTCCCAGGCCCAGGCAGAGAGAGAAGCCATGGAATAGTGTGTGGCATGAGAGGACGAGTGAGTCCACAGCACAAGGAAAGGAAGGAGGGGTTCACTTGGTTGCAGAGGGGCACCCACCTACAGCAGAGCTGGTTGGATCCAGGCTGGACCCTTCGCAGCAGTGGGGGCTGGTCTCAGTGAGGGTGGGGGCTGCACTGCTGAGGAGTTCACATCCTTGTACAGAAGCACCTGAGTTTAGTTCCCTGTCTGTCCCCTCCCTTCTGCCCCCAGATATCCGCCCTCCCCAGTGCCCTTCACAAGCTGTTCAAATGGCCCTGGGGGATGTCAACACCATGACAACCCCATAACCTGGCATGGCCTGGGTGCAGAATATCTCCCCCGTTAGGGGCAAATAGACATCTGAGACGTGCAGGAAAAGAAACAATGGCAAAGAATATGCTGCCGGGATCTCGTCCCTTTCCAACACCCACTCTTTCAAGGACAATTGATTGTTTTGCAACTGTAGAATTACACAGAAAACTACCCTGAAAAAATCCATTTATAAAGAAGTTGCCGCCAGCTTTTCTTGGAGACGGGTGCAAAAAGGTGCATTCCCGTGAAATCTCAGTAGGAAGCCAGATCAATTTTCTCATAAAACAAGCCACAGGAAGTGTTTTGGTGACACTGAAATAGTACGGTTAGTGATACACTGCCTTGGGCTCGGAAAGTAGTTAAATTTCAAGGTGCTTTCATACATACTGTCTTATTTGATTTTTACCCCAATTAAAAAAATTGCGTTAAAATATGCATAAGATTTTTCATCTTAACCGTTTTTCAGTGGTGTTAAATCCACCCGTAACGTTGTACGTCATCACCAGCATCCGTCTGCAGATCTCTTTCTTGTTGTAAAACTGAAACTCTGCACCCACTGGACTAACTCCTCATTCCCCTGGCCAGGCCCTGACAGCCACCCTTCTACTTTCTGTGTCTATGAATTTGACAACTCTGAACCTCACGTAAGTGGAGTCATACAGTATTTGTTTGTGACTGGCTTATTTCATTTAGCATAGAGTCATCAAGTTTCATCCGTGCTGTAGCATGTGTCAGAATTTCCTTTTTAAGGCTGAATAATATTCTGTTATGTGGATAGACCACATTTTGTCAATCCATTCACCTGTCCGTGGACACTAGGGGTGCTTTCACGTTTTAGCAGTTGTAAATAATGCTGCTACGAACCTGGGTGTACAAATCTCTTTGGGACCCTGTTTTCAAATTTTTGAATATATACTCAGAAGTGGAGTTGCTAGACCATATGGTAGATCTATTTTTAATTTTTTGAGGAATCACTGCACTCTTTTCCATAGTGGCTGCACCATTTTACATTCCCACCAGCAATGCACAAGGGTTCCAGTTTCTCCATATCCTCACCAACACTTGTTATTTTCTGTTTTTTTCTTAGAGTAGTCATCCGAATGGGTGTGAGGTGGTATCTTATTGTAGTTTTGATTTGCATTTCCTTAATGATAAGTGATGTTGAGCATCCTTTAATGTGCTTACTGGCCATTTATATGTCTTCTTTGGAAAAATGTCTATCTAAGTTATTTGCCGATTTTTGAATAGGACTGTTTGGTTTTTGTTGTCCTGCTTTAGGAGTTCTCTATATAGCCTGAACATTAATCCCATGTCACATATTTGATTTGCAAATATTCTCCCATTCTGTGAGTTGCTTTTACTCTGTTGAAATTGTCTTTTGATGCACAAACATTTTTCATTTTCACGAAGTCCAATTTGTCTATAATTTGTTGCCTGTGACTTTGGTGTCACATCTAAGGAATAATTGCCAAAACCAATGTTGTGATGACCTTGCCCTGTTTTCTTCTAAGAGCTTTATAGTTTTAGGTCACATATTTAGGTCTTTGATACATTTTGCATTATTTTTTGTATATGGTGTAAGGTAAGCCTCCAAATTCATTCTTTTGCATATAGATATCTAGTTTTCCCAGAACCATTCATTGAAAAGACTGCCCTTTTCCCATTGAATGGTCCTGGCACCCTTGTCAAAATAATTTGGCTATATATGGGAGAGTTTAATTTCTAGGCTATCCTATTTCTCTGGTCTATATGTCTGTTTTTATGCCAATACCATTCTGTTTTGATTATGGTAGCTTTGTAGAATGTTTTGAAATCGGGAAGTGTGAGGCCTCCAGCTTTGTTTTTTTAAAAAATTGCTTTGGCTATTGGGGTCTCTTTAGAGTTCATATAAATTTTAGGATAGGTTTTTCTATTTCTGCCAAAAAAATTGAGATTTTAATAGGGATTGCACTGAATTTGTAGATGACTTTGGCTGATAGCAACATTTTAACAATATTAAGCCTTTTAAGCCAAAGAACATGGGATATGTTTTCATTTATCCTTTAATTTATATTAGTAACATTTTGCAGTTTTCATTGTACAAGTTTTTCAACTCCTTGGTTAAGTTAATTCCTAGGTATTTTGCTCTTTTTGATGCTATTGTAGATGGAACGGTTGTTGTAATTTCTTTTTCAGACTGTTTATTGTTAGTATATAGAAATGCAACTGGTATTTGTGTGTTAACTTTGTATCCTGCCACTTTGATGAATTCATTTATTAGTTCTAACAGGTTTTCTTTGTGGAATCTTTAGGGTTTTCTATATATAAGATCATTTCACCTGTGAGCAGAGATTATTTCATTTCTTTCTTTCCAATTTGCATGTCTTTTATTTCTTTTTCTTGCCTAATTGCTCTGGCTAGAACTACCAGTACAATGTGGAACGGAATCAATGAAAGCAGACATCCTCACCTTGTTGCTGATCTTAGAGGAAAAGGTTTCAGTCTTTCATCACTGAGTATGGTGTTTGCTGCCAGTTCTTCACATATAGCTTTTAGTATATTGAGGTAGTTTCCTTCTGTTCTTAATTTGTTGTGTGTTTTTATTATAAAAGGGTTGGATTTTGTCAAATGCTATTTCCGCATCGAGATGATCATGTGTTTTTTTCCCTTCATTCTGTTTATGTGGTACATCACATTGATTGATTTTTGTATGTTGAAGCATCCTTGAATTTCAGGAATAAATCTCACTTGGCCATGGTGTGTAATCCTTTCAATATGCTTCTGAATTTGGTTTGATGGTGTTTTGTGGAGGATTTTTGCATGAAGGTTTATAAGGGATATTGTCTGTAGTTTTTTTTTCCTGTAGTATCTGTTTGGCTTTGGTATCAGGGTAATGCTGGCCTTACAGAATGTTAGGAAGTATTTCCTCCTCTATGATTTTTGGAAATGTTCGATAAGTATTAATATTATTTCTCCCTTAAATATCTGGTAGAATTTACCAGGGAAGTCATCAGGCTCAGGGTTTTTCTTTGTCAGATATTTGATTAGTGATTCAATCTTTTTACTAGTTATATAGGTCTATTCAGATTTTCTATTTCTTTGTAGTTTAGCCTCAGTAGGTTTTGTGTTTCTAGGATTTTGTCCATTTCATCTAGGTTATCCAATTTGTTGGCATAAAATTGTTTATTGTACACTTCTAACATAAAGTCTGTCAAATCAGTGGCAATATCACTTTCATTTCTGATTTTAGTGATTTGAGACTTCTCTCTTTTTTTCTTAGTCAATCTAGATAGAGCTTTTCCAATTTTGTTGATCTTTTTGAAGAACCAGCTTTTAGCTTCATTGATTTTTCTCTACTGTTTTTTTCTCCTCTAATTTATCTCTGCTCTAATCTTTATTATTTTCTTTCTGCCATCTTTGGTTTGCTTTATTTTTCTCTGTTTCTTAAAGGTGTAAAATTAGGTTGTTGATGTGAGATCTTTCTTGTTTTTAATGTAAGCTTTATAGCTATAAATTTCCTTCTTAGTACTGCTTTTGCTGCATCCCAGTAGTTTGAGTGTGCTGTGCTTTTGTTTTCATGTGTATATTATTTTCTAATATCCCTTGTGATGTCTTTATTCATCCATTGGTTGGTCAAGAGTATGTTGTTTAATGTCTACAAATTTGTGAATTTTCCAGTTTTACTTCTGTTATTGGTTTTTAACTTTATCCCTTTGTGGTTGGAGAAGATACTTTGCATGATATGTATCTTTTTATATCCATTGAGACTTAATTTGTGCTTTAGGTATGTTCTATCCTATAAAATGTCCCATGTGCACCTGAGAAGAATGTGTATGCTGTTGTTGTTGAGTAGAGTATCCTGTGTATGTCTGTTAGGTCCAGTTGTTTTATTGTGTTAAGTCCTCAATTTCCTTCCTTATCTTCTGTCTAGTTGTTCTATTCATTATTAAGAGTGGGGTATTGATGTTTCCAACTGTTACTGTAGAACTGTTTATTTCTTCCTTCTAGTCTATCAGCCTTAGCGTCATGTATTTTAGTGGCCTGTTATTAGGTGTGCAAATGTAATTGTTATATCTTCTTGCTGCATTGAACTTTTTATTAATTTATAATGTCCTTTGTCTCTAGTAACCTTTTTTCAATTTAAAACCTACTTTCTCTGTTAGTGGTATAGACAGCCTTGCTCTCTTTTGGTTACTATTTGTGTAGAATATCTTTTTCCATCCTTTCATTTTTAACCTATTGTATCTTTGGACCTAAAGAGAGTCGAGTCTCTTGTAGATACCATATAGTTGGATCATGTAATTTTATCCATTCTGCTAATCTCTGTATTTTGGTGGGAGAGCTTAATTTATTGGCATTTGAGATAATGACTGATAAGGAATGACTTACTTCTGTCATTTTTCTATTAGTTTCCTATATGCCCTCTACCTTTTTTGCCCCTCATTTTCTGCATTTCTTCTTTTGTGTTCAGTAGATTTTTTTTTGTAGTGAAATGTTTACATTCCTTTCCTTTTTCATTTCCTTTTGTGTATATCTATAGCTCTTTTCTTTGTGGTTGCCATGGGGATTGTGTTTAATATCCTGAAGTTACAACACTGTAATTTAAAATTATACCAGCTTAACTTCAGTAACATACAAAAATGCTGCTTCGTTACAGCTCTGTCCCTACGTTTTTTGGCTGTTGATTTCACCAAATTGCATCCTTATATATTGCGTGCCCCAAAACACAAACTAATTATTATTTTAAATGCATTAGTTTTAAAAATTGTATAAAGTTACAAATCAAAGTTACAATATGACTGGTTTTTAGACTACTAATTGTTTTTAAAAAATATTTTTTTTTCTTAAATCATGTAGAAAACAAAAAGGATTTACAAACCATTGTTTACAGTAGTAGTAGCTTTTATAATTCTCCATGTTTTTACCTCTATTGAGATCTTTATTTCTTTATGTAGCTTTGAGTTACTGTGTAGTGTTCTTTCATTTCACATTGGAGTTTTTCCTTGAGCACTTCCTGCAGGGTGATCTAGTAATGACTAATTCAGCTTTTGTTTATCTATGAATGTGTTAGTTTCTTTCTCACTCTTGAAAGACAATTTTTCCGGATATAGAATTTTTGGTTGACAGTTTTTTTTTCTTTTAGCACTTTGAGTATATTGACTCATCTTCTTGCCTGCAAAGTTTCTGATGAGAAATCTGCTGATAACTTTATTGAAGATCCTCTTGTACGTGACAAGTCACTTCTCTCTTACTGCATTCAAATGAAGGGGGGATTTTCTCTTTGTATTTGTCTTTTGAAAGTTTGATTATAATGTGTCTCATGGTGGATTTCATTACATTCATTTTATTTGGAGTTCCCTGAGTTTCTTGGATGTTTATATTCATGTCTTTCATCAAATGTGGGAAGTTTTTAGCCATTGTTTCTTCACATATTATCTCTGCCCCTTTCTCTTTCTTTTCTTCTTTTTGGACTCCTACAATGCATATGTTGGTCTGTTTGATAGTGTCCCACATGTCCCTTAGGCTCTGTTCACTTTTTGTCAATTTTTTTTCTGTTCCTCATGCTTCATAATTTCCATTCCCTGATTCCTTATTCTACCTCTCAAATCTGCCTTTCAATCTTGTTAGTGAATATTCCATTTCAGTTATTGTATATTTTTAGCTTCAGAATTTTTTGCCCTATTTTTATATTTTCTCTTTATTGATGTTTCTATTTTGTTCATACATAGTTTTCTTGACTTTCTCCACATCTTCCTTTAGTTCTTTGAGCTTCATTAACATAGTTGTTTTAAAGAGTTTGTCTAGTAGATCTACCATCAGGTCTTTTTCAGGGATAGTTTCAGTTGATTTATCTTTCCCTTTGAATGGGCCAGACTTTCCTGTTTCTTTGTATGCCTTGTGATTTTTTTTTGTCAAAAATGAGACATTCAAAACTAATAATGTGGTAACTCTGGAAACCAGATTGTTCCCTTTTTCTGAGTTTGCTGTTTTTTGTTATTTTTTTGTTTTTATTGCTATAGGCTGTCTCTGTGCCAAGGATCAGTCTGAGGTATAAACTTAAGTTCTTCTCAGGTGTTTTCTGGCCCTTTCCCTGGGTATGTGTGGCAACTTTCTAATATTTTTCATATATGCAGTCACTTTAAATGTTCTGGTCTTTGGTGTCTGACCCTCAAAAGGGGGAGAAAAAGAAAATTGATGGGGGTAAAGTGGGTGCTGACCTTTTAAATGCTCTGTAAATCACTTCAGCCTGAGAGGGAGGGGCTTGCAAGATTTGAGGAGATGAAAAGCAATGCCTATGGCTGCATTGCAACTCTGGAATGAGAAGCAGCAACCAGCAATCAGAGCACAGGTCCATGATATTTGGAGGACAGGGTTCTTTTCCCCGCCCTGGCTCCCAAAAGCTGTGTGCAAGCTGCTCCAGAAACAGGTGCACAGCACCTGTCATGGGGTTGCGAGTGGAGAGAGGGTAGCTGCTCCTGTGTTAAGAGCTGAAATTGACAGTAACGTCTAAGCCTTCCCCTGGAAGTTGCAAGCCTTCAGTATACTGGAGAGTTCCGAACAGTTGCATCAGTCAGGTTCCGTTGTTGCACTTGTTATGGAAAGGTTACCAAGGAAACATCAGACACGCAGAGAGATGGAGTAGTCAGAAGATTTATTACACTAGTGGGCCTCAGGTGAGCTTGCATTCTGAATTCCTGGGCCCTGAGTGTGGGGAGAACAGGGGTTTTATACTTTGCTTGAGCAAGCATGCAAGCTTCTTCATTGGTTCTGCCTGTATCCAGGCAGAGTCACCCAAAACTCGGGGCTTCATCAAGCAGGGTTACAGAGGCAGGAAATGTGGTTAGGGGATCTTTGTAAACTGAGCAGGCAGCTTCGCCAAAACAAGCAAGCAGCAGAGTTACAGAAGCCAGAGATGCAATCAACCATTAACCACAAAACCAGCTCTCAGGTATCCTTTACAAGAAAGCACATTCCAGCTGCAAGGTTAAACAAAGGGGCTTAGAAATCTACTTTTTGTGGGGGCCTCTACACACTGTGGTCTAGGTGGGAGACAGGTTCCTGGTGCTTCCTACCCAGCCACTTTCCCAGAATCCTCTCCTGCCTTATTTGATCTTCACAGAAACTCTAAATTGGGTGGGGTTCGTTAATGTTACATCTTAATGATTTTCAAAGTGTTGGACCTTTATATATTTTTGATATTTACTTTCATTCATTCATTTATGCAGTTAATATGTGGGTCAAATCTGCATGCGTGGCAGTTGTGTTCATGCTCAGGGAGTGGCGGGTGAAGTTGTCACTCCACTGCTCACTAATTCCCTGTCTTGTGCCTTGGTCCCTCATCTGCAGAATCAGGACAGCAGCACCCACATCGTGGTGCTGCTGTGAGGGCTGGATGGGCTGAAACCTCAAAGTCCTGAGGGCAGGTGGGCATGTGAGCAGTGGGGATGCATGCAGGGGAAATGCTCACAAATTCTCCCCTACAGGAGTGAAGACCGCAAGAGAAGTGGGGAATTAAAACTAGAACACCTGCAGGGAGATGGAAGGAGACTGCCAGGTCAGCGGGATCCAGGTGACCCAGGAGGGGAGCAGGGACTGAGGAGCCGGGAGTCAGCGAGTTCGGGGAGGTTGAGCGGAGGGTCTGCGGACAGAGGTGTGAACAGATCCAGAGCCTGCGAAAAACGTGGGAAATGGGTCAGGAGCCCAGGAAAAACTATGGGAAATGGGCCAGGAGCCCAGGAAAAATACAGAGAAAGGGGCAGGATCCTGGGTGGGACCGTGCTAGGGATGTTTCTGGGAGTGTCACCCTGGAGGTAGGGACCGCTCAGGTTCCCTTTAGCCTCATCAAGCCCACTCCTTCACCTATTTAAATACTTCTTGGTGGCACGTCATGCGCTGGGCCCTGCCAGGACCTGGTTGTGAGAGGAATAGCCCCCGTGATGAGAGAACAGTGAAGCGGATGCAAAGCTCTGTGCCAGGAGAGCCACCACGGGGACCCCGGCCCTTCCAGTGTTGTTCTCACTTAAGTCCCAGGACAGGCTTCTTGCTGCTGAGACCTTCCTCTGGCAGAGGCTTGGGCCTGGCCTTCCGTGGACACATTATTCCCGACATCCTGGCCTGCTGTTTTCATGACACTCGGCTTCAGACCCACGCTTCTATTGTTCTGCACCTTGAAATTTGCTGCTGTATGAAGCCATATGCTATGTTATTATTATAGTAACGTGCGGATCCTTTGAGTAAGACAGGGTGGTCTCCCTCACTGACCCTTCTCACGCCCCTGTGTGCAGGCCTGAGCTGCCCACCGCCTGTCCCCTGGCATGCAGACCTTTGTCTGGCCGTGGGGACAAGGCAGTGACCAGGGCTTGAGCTCCCACCAGACCGTATGTGCATGCAGGCATCCTTGGGCACCACTGGCTGATGAAAAGTAGCTGTGACCTGCACCTCGGGAAGACCACAGGAATGATGACCAGGACACGAACATCCCTGTTGGACTCTTTCCCCTGAGTTCTCACTGGGGCAGGGAAACGCAGCTCACCCAGGTGGCCCGAGGTGCCGTCTCCTGAAATATGCATGGGGGGTTCATAAAAGCTTTTTGGTTTTGGATGGCGGGGGATGAGGGCAGACGAGGAGACTTCCACATTAAATGTGCACGTCTGTCTCATAAACACTTTCTTATTTTAAAAGCATCGTGATGTGGACAACGGAATCTTCCCGCTGAGGATTTACAGTGCAGGGTCCACGGTGGGGCAGCATGTAAGGCAAGCCAGGTGGGCGCAGGCCACGGCTGAGGTCACACCCTGATGCCACACTGGAGATTTGTGTTTCAGGAGGTTGGGGCTCACCTCCCTTGGTAAAGGGTCTCCAGCCCTGGATGGGGAGGGGGAAGGATCCCAGGCTGGGCCTACTTTTCCTGGGCCCAGGAAGGCCAGCCTCTCTGTTCTCACCTTACACCTCCCAAGTTTGTGGAAGGATCTGAAATGACCACGTAAGGTGTGCAGAGAGGACCGGCACAGAGTTGCATATCTGTGTAAAAATCAAATTCTCGGCTCCCCAGCTGGGTGGATGGGGCCCCTCTCCTTTCACGCCCAAGGGTGGCAGGGGCTGGGACATGAGGGGTGGGCTCAGGGCAGCCAGTGCAGGCCCCTCCCTCCTCCTGTCGTGATGGGCTGTGTGACTTTGGGCTAATGGTGAACCTCTCTGAGCCAGTTTCCTAACTGGAACAACACTCGTCTACCTTGGCGTTGCAGCAGTGAAGGAAGAAACCCCAGGAGCATTTCGTTTGGGGCCTCTCGCACTTCAGGCCTGGTGTGTCCCCAGCTTCTCCCTGTCTGCACCTGACGCCTCACAGGATGCAAACCTGCTGTGTCTAACGTCAGCTCGTGGGCTTTCTCTGTCCTGGGGCTGCGTCTTCATCAGCTATAACAAAGCACCATGGGCTGCGTGGCTTATGGGCAACAGAAATTGGTTTCTCACAGTTTTGGAGGCTGGATGTCCAAGACCCAGGTGCTGGCAGGTTTGGGTTCTGAGGGCCCGCTTCTGACTTCCAGGCGGCGTCTTCTCACATGGAGCAGCTGCAGGTCTCTCTGAGGCTCCCGTCATGAGGCTCCGCTCCCGTGACCTAATCACCTCCCAGAGGCCCCACCTCCTAACACCACCACCTTTCAGCATATGGATCTGGGGGGACAAGCAGTCCAGAGCAGTCGGTCTTCAGTGTTTCCGACTTCAGAAGTCCTATCTCCACCAGCCATGCCCTTCTGCCCTGCAGAGCCCACCGTCCTCTCTCACTCGCCAATTCCAAACACCTTGTCTGCTGAGCGTCTCCTGGGTCTGTCCCCTGCTGTTCCGGGCCTGTCCCTCCATGCTGGGTCTGTCCCCCCTGTTCCGGGTCTGTCTCTCCGTCCTGGGTCTGTCCCCACGAGCAGTTCGATCACTGTCCTTGTGGTCCATGCTACGTTAGCCTGTCTCTCATCTAGAGAAGCGTTTCTTGAAGCAGTGCCTGGCGCCCAGGGACGTTCTTCAGCATCTGCTGAGTGAGTGAACGGTCAGCTAGGCTGAAAGCCTGTGCCGTATAGTGCAAGATTTTATACAGCAATAAAATTTAATATTTCTTCGAAGTGGTACTAAGGATTTCACAGGCGACTTGCAATTTGCAGAACTGAAAGTGGAATTCAGGATTTATAACTGAACGTCAGGTGACACGTGGTCGCTGTGCGGGCCTCTCACTAGTACAGCTCTCCACCTACCATGTCCTTGCTGGGGGGTTCTGCGCCCCTGTTAGTGAGTCGCTGCTGGTGAGCTCATCCACCTGTGTCACCACTTACTGTTATTTGTGTGACTTTAAATGTTCTCACTGGGATATGAGCCACTTCAGGAATGAATCCATTTAGACATAGGTGTTTCCTTTGAACATCTGACACCAGTTCCCACGGTTGGTTTCCGGCATCTGCCTCCGCTTCACTCACATCTGCCCTCCACCCCACTTAGTTATACTTTTACTGAGGGCCGAGATGAGCCGTCTGCAGCCAGGCCCGTCGTGCTCCCTAACAATCCCATTTGCACGTGTTGTCATCTCATCCTGGGGAACGTGGGTGATTCGTCATGTCTCTGCGATCACCTGCTCCCTGCCTGAGAGCCGATGTGGGGTGGGTGCAGCTGGGGTGGGACTCCCGGGGGTGGCGAGGAGCTGCACTTGCTAACGCTGCCCCTGTCATTCCAGCCCCCTGAGCATCGAGGCGGCACGGCGGCTGACGGAGGACGTGGCTCGCCTGACACGGATGCCAGCCAGCGCCTTCGTGGAAGTCGGGTGAGTACCAGCAGGCTCGCCCGCGTGGCTGGGATCGCGGGGGACTGTGCCCGCGGCTCCCCTCAGTTACATCAGAGAAGCTGTGGAGAGAAGAAATGACAGGGAAATCCAGTGGGCCTTGGTAGGTAATTTAAGTACAGCTGAAACCTACTTTAATTGTACAAATTATCAACTCAGGAAAGCACAGGACTCTTGACCCTGCTGTGCCTGGGGTCACCAAGGCTCTGGAACATTCTGCACCTGATCCACTGTGGGTTGTGAGAGCCATGGTGCACACCGGCGGACACCCCACCTGCACTTAGTGAGGGCCCGCTGTGTGCACGGGGCCTCACTAGTGGATGGGGTTTGGAGAGTCCGGGTACCAGGGCAGAGAGCGCAGGGTGAGGGCATCCGTGCCCCCACCTCTGGCCAGCGCAGGCCTCGGTGGCTGGTGCCCATGGAACTGTGGGCAGCTGCTGCGCAGGAGCCCACAGAGTCACAGTTGTGCAGGCAAAGCCAGCATTTGGAAGTGAGCTGTGAATAAAGAGCCAGGACAGCCCAGTGCAGGTGCAGCGGAGCAGTAACTGAGAGCAGGACCTGCCCTGGCCATGGGGGCGCAGGCACGGGCACAGGAGCCCGTCCACTCACTCGCTTCTTCAGAGCAGCTGCCACTGGGCCCTGCTGTGGCCCCACCTCACACCACAGCTGGGCATCTCCTGTGAGTGACACTGTCCCTGCCTCAAATCTTACCACTTACTAGGAAAAGACAGAGGAGTGAGGGGGCGATTAGTGTGCCGGGTGCTAGGGGATGGGGATGAGGAAGCTCCCACCCAGCCTAAGCGTGGGAAGCTTCTGGAACTGCATATCCAAAGGACACATAAGTGGTGTCCCAGAAAAAGTGCAATGTGCACCTAGGCCTGCTGGCTGCCCAGCACCTGGCATGGATGCACTCAGTCCACACTGTGAAGGAGAGACCCACTGACAAGCAAAGACCAAGAGGGACCAAGGGAGCTCTGCTCCTGGGGTGTTCAGGTGGGCAGCACAGGGGAGGTACCCAGCAGAGAGAGAGAAGCCATCTAGGAGTCCCAAAGGAAGAGCAACAGGGTCCGAGGGGGGAAGACATAGTAAGATGGTTAGGTCTGTGCTGAGAAAGAGCAGGCTGGACGCAGCCCGGGGCATAGCAGGACCAGAGGACAGAGGACCTCACCCAGGTGAGAGCTGAGGACAGATGTAGGGCAGATGTTGTCTCCTGGGGATGTGCAGAGATCCAGGTGAGAGCTGAGGGCAGATGTAGGGCAGATGTTGTCTCCTGGGGATGTGCAGAGACCCAGGTGAGGGCTGAGGACAGGTGTAGCGCAGATGTAGTCTCCTGGGGATGTGCAGAGATCCAGGTGAGAGCTGAGGACAGGTGTAGCGCAGATGTAGTCTCCTGGGGATGTGCAGAGACCCAGGTGAGAGCTGAGGACAGATGTAGGGCAGATGTTGTCTCCTGGGGATGTGCAGAGACCCAGGTGAGAGCTGAGGACAGATGTAGGGCAGATGTTGTCTCCTGGGGATGTGCAGAGATCCAGGTGAGAGCTGAGGACAGATGTAGGGCAGATGTTGTCTCCTGGGGATGTGCAGAGATCCAGGTGAGAGCTGAGGACAGGTGTAGCGCAGATGTAGTCTCCTGGGGATGTGCAGAGATCCAGGTGAGAGCTGAGGACAGGTGTAGCACAGATGTAGTCTCCTGGGGATGTGCAGAGATTCAGGTGAGAGCTGAGGACAGATGTAGGGCAGATGTTGTCTCCTGGGGATGTGCAGAGACCCAGGTGAGGGCTGAGGACAGGTGTAGCGCAGATGTAGTCTCCTGGGAATGTTCAGAGATCTAGGTGAGAGCTGAGGACAGGTGTCGCGGATGTGCAGAGATTCAGGTGAGAGCTGAGGACAGATGTAGGGCAGATGTTGTCTCCTGGGGATGTGCAGAGACCCAGGTGAGGGCTGAGGACAGGTGTAGCGCAGATGTAGTCTCCTGGGAATGTTCAGAGATCTAGGTGAGAGCTGAGGACAGGTGTCGCGCAGATGTAGTCTCCTGGGGATGTGCAGAGACCCAGGTGAGAGCTGAGGACAGATGTAGGGCAGATGTTGTCTCCTGGGGATGTGCAGAGACCCAGGTGAGAGCTGAGGGCAGATGTAGTGCAGATGTACTCTCCTGGGAATGTGCAGAGATCCAGGTGAGTGCTGAGGGCAGGTGTAGGTGGCTGCAGAGGGCAGGGGATGTGAAGAGATCCAGGTGAGAAATCCATCAGGTGGAGGGCAAGTGTTGTTGAGAAACCTGCACGTGGGAGACGTGATGAGATGGAGGATGGAAAGTTCCAGAGTGAGGGCAGAACTGAAAGCCACGTGTGTGGGGTCCAGCTCGGGATGACCCCCACTGGTAAGAGCAGTTGCAGGCAGGGTGGTGGGCATGAGTTCCTGAGGTCCCGGGGCACTCAGGCATTTCTGTCTCTGGCTGACCGTGGGCAGGGCCCGCGGCCACTGGAGTGGACAGGAGGGCTGGGTGACGGGGGCTGTGCTGGTAGAGCCCGGGCAGGGCATCCTGTCCCACCTGGTAAGGAGATTCCTCCGTGCTTTAGCTGTGGTATGGCTGTTACTGCTGGCTGAGTGTGCGCTGGTTTCCAGGAAGCCAGGGACTTAGGGGGAAGGAGGGTTTGTGGGAATATCCTAGTGATTGTTTGGATAGACATGATTGTCTGGGTACCTGCAGAACTTCTAAGGGACGCTGTCCGGGGGCACAGGGGACAGATCAGGGTGGATGTAGATGCCTTATTCCCAATGTACAGAGGACAAGGTTCCATTTCTGATGGGATCAGGAGATGGAGATGAAGGAAGAGAAAAGAGGTCAGTAGCTGCGTGGGGTGCGTGTCCCTTATGCCTGTCCCAGAACTGCAGAGACAAGCATGTTGGCACCACCTTGGTTTCCTGTGACGAAGCTCCCAGTCAGTGTCTTGCGTTCCTCAGAAAGTGTGTTAGCTCTGTCAGGAAAGCTTGCAGGACAGAGTTCATGGAAGCTGAAAATGAGCGTCTGTCCCCATGACTGTGGGGCAGGAAGACACACAGAGAACCTGTGTTTGTGTGGCTGGGGCAAGTGACGGCCCCCCTGGCCCTCAGGTCTATATTCGGTAAAGTAAAGGTGTTTACCTCCTCCATCATTCATGCTGCTCCCACCTTTGGAATTCTGTAAATCTATGGCCCGGGGCACTGGGCAAAGTCATCGACAAAGCCGAGCTAGTGTAACAGGGTGATGTCCCCCAGATCTGGACTTCCCCAGACACGGGGGTGCGTGTGGGAGGGAGAGTAATGTCATCTGCCCCTCTGGTGGAAGCATTTTTTTCAGTGCTCTGGGGGTGCCCACAGGGAGACACTTTTGGAGCTGGGGATGGAGCTGGGATGGAGTCAGGGTGGATCTGGGGTTGGCACAGAGAAGAAATCACACAGGCCAATGCCCCTGAGGGAGCTCCATTGCCTTAATTCCGTGTATAAAACCAGAAGCAGAGCTCCAAGCTCCTGACCATGACGCTGCTGACAGATGACAGGATTTTATCAGCATCGCAAGGGGCCTGTGCTGTGGCCCCACACTTGGGGACATCTGTCTGTAGAGCGGGGGTCCTAGTGCTGACCGGGTACCGAGAAGGGCATAGAAGAAGGGGAACACACATCCCTGCCCCAGCAGTTTACAATCTGGCCAAAGAGATACAGAAGTAGGAAAGTTCTGGAGGAGGTTATGGAACCTCAGAATCCTTCGGCTGCCAGCAGCCTCTGGCATCACGAGCGCATGTCACGGTCTAGGCCTCTGAGGAGGTTGAGTGTGACGGGCTCTCCCGGCACCCAGAAAGCTGGGCCTGATTGGGCCCTCCCTCCACCTGCTGAAACGTCCGTCCTTAGCCCTCACTCCAGGAGTTAGATATACTGGATAAGCCCTGTGCTTCTGCAGCCCCAGGAGCGCACGTGTTGCTGCCACGGCCCATGTTGCAGGTGAACGCATGGTTGGGTGGGTGGTGCCGGGCGCGCGTCTCCTCGTGCCTCCCTCGTTGTCGGAGAGACCTGAGGGCAGTGAACGAGAAAATTGGTGGCAGCGGGGGTGGCCTGGCACTCGGGAAGGTCAGGGCAGCCAGGCACATTACTAAGAACATGGGACAAGAAAAGGTCATCCCACGAAGCAGCTTTAGGATAAAACTTCCTCAGGCCCTCGGGGCTGCATGTATTGAATTCTCAGTACTTTCCTCTAGCAAAACATTTCCGTGGTGGTTGTGCAGTGAAGAGACCGTGGGGGCCCAGTGCCCGGGGGCGTCTGTGTTTCCTGAGGTCCCCTCTCCCTGGCCGTTCTCTGTGGGGCTTGTTATAAACTGTGGTCTATTTGCATGGTGGCTCCAGAGTGAAGGCACGGGGTGGTGCTCGTGGGATGGGGCGGGTTTGGGACGCGGAGCCTGGGAGAGGAACGGCTTAACCCTCAGGACAGGGCAGGGGAGTGCGGGGGTAGGCAGGGAGCCACTCACTGGGAGCCACTCATGGTCCTTCAGGGCCCAGCGATGGGCAGAATGGTGCCGAGCCCCACTCTTCCCTTTGCCGTTTCTGTCCCCCCGCCACCACCCTGTCCACCTGTCCTAGTAATGGTCACCTGGGGGCGGGCCTGGAAGGGGAGGTGCAGCTGGTCACACTTGTCCACCGGGCCAGGAGCTTCAGGGCCTTTGTTGTCCGCTCTACCCAGGACAGACCTCCTGATGTGGACAGGTGCCCTCCCTTGCTCAACAAGAGACTGGATTTCTTGTAAAATCTCCATGGCTCCATGGTGGTTATGTTTTAAAGGCTTTTGGGCTGTTAAAGGAAAGTGTGAGTTTTTCTTTATGCACAGAGAGAATGTGAAGCGAGTTTTCCAGGCTGAGATGCGGTTTCACTGGAGACCCAGGGGCCCGCTGTCCGTCTCCTCCAGCCACATCCGTCCGGGGTTCCACGGTGCCACCACCTGCTCCTTCTCCCAGCCTCACCCGTGGTGACGCTTCATTTCTCCCATTCATGGAATGAACGTGTTTCTTCTCCCCAGTGATCTAGCCCAAACAATCCCATTCCCGTTCAAAGACGGTCTCAGCAAGATGGTGGGATCATCAGAAGCCAGCTCAGGCGGGGAGGCCACCACCGGAGGGCTTGTCCTGATTGCTCCTTTAGCCACAGCGCTGATGGCCTCACCGCGTTCCCTCCCCGCAGGCCACCTTCACTCCCCGAGCACAGAGGGGCTTCTCAGCCTCTCCAAGGAGCAGACCTGAGCTTCGCCAGACCAAACCCTTTGTCAGTGTCACTGGCCACATGTGTCCTGCCTGCTCAGAGCACTGGTGGCTCCCTCTTTCCCACAGAGTCAAACCTGAGCTCCCCTCCCTCCCCTCGGGGGCCTGGCCCGCGCGCCTAGCAGAGATCTAGATCCCGTGGCCCCTTCCCATGGGATCTCTCACCTGTTTCCCCTGCTCCTCTCAGTCCCGTTTGTAGTTCAGAGCGCAAGTCTGATCCTCGCTGGTTCCTAAGCCGTCTCTGAAGTCCCCAGTCGTGGCCAGGTGGAGTCTGCACCACACCCGGCTCTCCAATTACTGTGTGTGTGTGTGTGTGTGTGCGCCTGCGTGTGTGTGCACGCACGTGTGCACACCTGCGGTGGTAGCTTTGCCCTTCTGAACATTCAAGCTGTCCCTACGTGTCCTGAGAATCACCCTTAGACCCAGCAGCGATGGGCACCCACTCGGAGATGCGCGGGCTCGATGGACGACCCCGGGGGATCTTCACTGGGCTGGAAGACCCCAGCGAGGGAGCGTCAGCTCGGCCGGGAGGCGGGCGCGGGCACTGGGGCTTTCAGGCATTGTCTGCGTTCTTATGGCAGTGCTAGTTATGCTTAATAAGTTTTGTTAATGGTTATGTAGCTGTCAAATAAATTCCATTATTTCTTATTACATCATTAGAGACCATTAAAACGGCATTAGCCTGCTGATGTAATTATGCCGGCAGACGCAGGCGACGACAGTTACGATTCTACAGTCTGGCCGCGGCTGTCCCAGGCAGGCTGACGGGTGCTCAGGCACTTTCCACAGTGGCTCCATCGGGCGGGTGGCACTGCTGGGGTGAAGGGGACCAGAGCAGGACGTTTCCGAGGGCCCTCGAGTCTTGAGCGAGCCCGGTGTGTCGCTCTCCTCCAGGCGGCTCAGCTGAGCCCCCAGGTCAGCGTGCGAAGTGCTGGGCCCGTGGAGGACAGTGTCCCGGGAGGACAGCCTCGCTGTGATCGGTCTTCACGTGCTCTCATGATGCGAGAGGCGGCCCAGCTTCTCATCTGTGGGATTTACTGAATCGATGAGGACGGTGCTCCTGTCCTTCAGGACAGTTACCGGAGACACAGCGATGGGATTCTCAGCGTGGCACTTCTCGTTAGAGTCTCCTCGTCCCCGGGGACAGGGACATGCTTGCATTGGTGGCCTCCTGTGCACCTTCTCTCTCCCCCTCAGCCCAGCCTCCAAGCGGGAGGGAACCCGGGGAGTTTGCAGGCGTCTGGAAAGTGTGTTTCGGTTTCTGGGGCAGAGCTGTGACTGTCTCCCCCTGGTGTGTCCCTGTGCACTGTGGATCTGTGCAGACGTCAAAAAGGAAGCAGAGGAGGGTGAACGGGAGACCCATCCTCAGGTCCCAGGCGGACTCCCCTGCTTTTCTCTGCAGCCCACGTGATGACAAAGCCCCCGGTGATGTGTACATACCAGTGCAGCACAGATCAGCAGTGGCAGAGATGATGCTTGGGATGAACGAATGTCACTCAGAGCCAAGAGCCTCCAGCAGTAAAACCAGGAGCCCTCAAGGAGCGTCCTGAAATGGCGTCTGCACCCTGGACCTCCTGCACCTTCTGCCTGAAGACACTGGCGCTCACCACTCACCACGGGGTGTCGCTACCTGTCCCGCCAGTGTTCAGGATTTACGAAGTGCTGCCCCTGGGGCAGGCGGAGACGGATGGCCTCCCATTACGGAGTCCCTCTTCTTGGAACGGGAGTGCAGACTCAGTCCTTGGCGCCCTATCTGTGGGCTGCAAACGAATGCCACGGCGTGAGCTCGTGACTAGAGACACTGGAAATAAGGAGTGTCAGGGGAACATCACCCCATGTCAACACTGCCCCAGTCCTGTCCTGAGACTAAAGACGAGACAGCAGGAGAGAACCGCGTGTATCCCGCACACTAGCTCTGTTGAGTGAAAGGCGTCTGCTGCTCATTTCAAGTACGCCCCTTGCTTTGGTTAAAGATATCAGTATTTAAAGTGTTGATTGAGTTTCCTTTCTTAGCATCCTGGAATGATGTCATAACTTAGGAGGGGAGCAAGTTCCTTACCTTCCCAAGCCTCAGTTTCCCTTCCTGTCCAATGAGGAGTCAGGGCATGGTCTGGGCCTGGGCTTGGGACCCGCTCTCAGGAGGCCCCGTGTGGGATTCACGCTCTGTGGTCGTCACCTTTAAACTCCTGTACTTCCTCAGCCGGGGGCCTGCATGTCACGTGGCTGATCCTGAGGCTGAGGGCAGGGCGTGGAGACTCTAGAAGATGATGCACAGTGGAGAGCTCGGGGCAGAGCCTGCGGTGGGAGCTTCCAGGACACCATAGCTTGCAAGCTCATTCTGTCGCTGCTTTTGTTGGTATCAGGAAAAACCTAGTCTGATGTCTACCTCTGGCAGTGTCCGGATGGGCGAAAACCCACTCGATTATTTTCTCTCAGCTTTTGAATGCACCTCCAGCATGAAGCTTTGGGTGGTGCTGGCATTGTGTGTGGAACTGGATTGAGCCATAATGATGCTTCCCTGAGGGACTCTGGTTTCTGTAATGACACTTTTCTCCATGAGAGTTGCATCTTCATCTTTCCCAATAAACTATATGCAGCTTGGAGGCAGGGCCTGGGTCTGTATTGTCAGATACTCAGTGCTCAGTAAGGGATAGCTTTGTATATATAATAAGTTATTAAGATAATACAATGTTATTTAAACCAGGAAATGTAACTTTGGTGCCTGGAACAGTGTCTAGCCGGTATTTCTTGAGTGAGAGAGTGAATGAGTGAACAAACGAATGAGTGAATGAATGAATGAACTTGCTGTAAGACCTTGGGCAAATTACATAAGCTGCCGTCCCCTCAGTTGCTCATGTGCAGATAGGGTGATGACAATGTCTGTGTCAGAGCAGTTGTAAGGGCCAAAGGCTATGGGCAGATATTCAGCCTTGATAAAGGCAGCTTTTTGTACATAATAAATTATTAAAGTAATAAAATGTTATTTAAACCAGGAAATAAGTGAGTACATGAAAAAGTTAGATTTATATTGAAATAAAACTAAGCGTTGTGGTAAAAGTATACATTTTATGACCTGTGCTGTCAGTACAGATACCCCCTCCTGGCTCTATTCTTATTTTTCTCCATAGAGCAAAGCAAAAATTATTTTTCCGTCCTGCAAGTTTCCCACTGAGTCAGAGACGTTGCAGGCAGGTTCATTTCAGCAAAGCTTTGAAGCAGGCAGGCCAGGGCACGTTATTCAGGATTTACCTCCTAAGGGAAAGCCTGAAAGGACTGGAATTCTTCCATCCTGCAGGACAGGAACGGAAACCCACAATGCAGGACAGGAGGGGAACATAAAATCTCCTGTCATGGGACCCGGTGGCCCTCCTTGCCCTGGGTGCTGGTCTGCGAGTGTTTGTTATGGTGCGTTATAGGCTGCACACTGGAGTATGTGTAAAGGTACCCTCGGGAATTCAACAGCCTGGGTGTCCAGAAAAACAAAACCAGAGTGAACCACCGTGCCCAGAAGACCCTAAGATGATTTGGACCATGCAGCTGGAGCCCCACGTCCAGTCTCGGGAGGAGAACAGTTCCTGCTTTTCTGCCTTCACTGCCGTTGTCCTGCACCTGAATGGACATCAGCCCAAACCTCTGCATGTCAAGAAAAAGCCTTAGTCCTGCTTTTTAGATGAACACTTTTATTTATAAATGTTTGCCACTAATAATTCAGTTGTTTGCTTAATCTCTTAATCTTTAAGCACTGTGGGAGTGAAACTGTGTGGTAGAAGATACAGCATAGACGTTCCTGGGTCCTCAGGAGTGAAGGGCTTTCTGCTGTTCCTGCTTGGGCGTGGTGCCCACCACTGTGCTGCTGGGACAAAGGATTCCTTGGGACTGGTCATATCACCTGTCAGTTGGAACAGGAAAACAGATTGCCGTGGGAGTTAAAAACTGGGCAAGTGCTCTCAAAGTTCAAAGGCGAAGCATATGTATTAAATAATCTACTTTCTTCCAAATATTCCATGAGAAGAACAGAATGCAAGAGAAGGCATCCCCTAACTGCAGAAAGGAATTCTGAAATTGCACATAATCACAGCATAATTGCAAGTAAGAGGCAATCTGCACAGTAATGCAATTGCTCAGCCCTTTAAGAAGATAAAGCATCATTAGCAAGTACGTTTTGGTTAAGGCTTGGGGTATGTTAAAGTATCTTGCAATAACTTGGTGAGTTTTGTTTCCTCACACACTCAAATAGGAATCAATTCTCCATCCTTCCTCCTTTGTAAGTCCTTAGATTAGATATTTTGGAAAGAAATTGCCTAATGTTTGAGAGGGAGGAATATACAATTGTGTGGAAAATACGATAATGGAAAGTGTGCTTAAGGAATATGTGTGTGCATTATTTTGCTATCTATGTGGAATTCTAGAATGTTATGGCCCTGGTGTCTCCTCTGTAAGATGACATAGATGGAAAGAGACATGCAGAGATAATTCTGTAGCAGCCAGGCATGAACTCGTTTTTCCACCAGTTTTCTGTTGGCGGCTTGGATTAGCCCAGACCAGACCGTGGGCTTCCCCAGAGTTATGGACAGCTGACGAACAGGATGGGGAAGAAGTGGGTGGTCTTCAGGAGCAACTCCAGCCCACCGCAGAGTTAGGAAAGGACACCGCGGAAGGCCAGAGTACAGGCCGTGTGATCATCGTGGTGTATGACAATCGAGAAACCGTTATGCCAGTGATGGCATCAGTATTACAGCTGGAGTGTTTGGGGCCAGTCCCTAAAACTCCATGTGTTCACATCTGTTCATCCGTAAAATGAGTGCATTGCCAAATGAATTGCTTTAGGTCTGAGTGATGTGACTGTGTTAGTCAGCACCGCACTGCATACTCTCTTGGTTTCTGCTCACTTGAGGCGGCTGCGGTACCCGGTGCCATGTGTGATCCCTCAGGCCTCAGCCTGGAGGCTGCTGGAGGAGGGCTGGCTCACAGAACCCGCCAAACACACGTGCTGTGCATAAGGACATATTCTGGTTCTTACCTGGCCTCAGATTTATGTTCAGCAAGATGATGCAGTAAGCTTTCTAAATCTTCCGATTTTGTTTGTAACTTTGAGACCTTTATTAGTACTTTGTTTTTCTTAAATTAATACTTAGGAACCAAATGAGCAATTCACTGACTGTGTAGCCCACAAGAAGAGAAAATTTAATGCAGAAAGATTCTTCAGCCATAGATAATATTTTGAGAAGATATCTCAATATCTTTGCATTAATATAGGCAATATATACATACATATGTCTGTTATCCATCCATCTAGTTGCCCATCCTTCCACTTGCTCATCTATCCATCACCTGTCCATCCACCCATTCATCCACCCACTTTCTCATCCATCCATCCATTCATTCACTTGCCCACCCACCCATCTATCCATCCATCCCTCCCTCCCTCCATCCATCCATCCATCCCTGATGTGGGCTTCATCCCAAATCAGTGTATCAAACTCTTCTCTTCTAGCCATTTGAACATATACAATAAGTTGTTTTTAGTTATACGCACATGGCACTACTATAGAACACTAGAACCTATTTTTCCTGTCTCACTGTAAGTTTGTATCTGTTTACCAACCTCTTTCTATCCGCCCCTCTCACCTCCCCTTCCCAGCCTCTAGCAACCACTATTATTAGTGAAGTATTATTTAGAAGTACTCTCTACTTCTATAAGCTCAACTTTTTTAGCTCCCACATATGAGTGAGAACATGTGACATTTATCTCTCTTTGCCTGACTTATTTCACCTAACGCGTCTTCCAGGCTCATCCACATTGCTGCAAATGACAGGATTTCATTCTTTTCTGTGGCCGAGTGGTATTTCACTGTGCGTGTGCACCACATTTTCTTGATCCGTTCATCTGTTGATGGACGTTTAGGTTGATTCCACATCTTGGCTGTGGTGGAGAATGCTCCAATAAACACAGAGTGGGGCAGATATCTCCTTGGTATACTCATTTTCTTTCCTTTGGATAAATTCCCAGTAGTGGGATTGCTGGATCACAGGGTAGTTCTGTTTTTAGCTTTTTGAGGATGCTCTTTACTGTTTTCCATAAAGGCTGTATTAATAATAAGAAGAACTCTGAAAACTGTACAAGCATGTGGAAATTAAACAACATGCACCTGAATGACTCATGGGTCAATGAAGAAATTAAGATAAAAAATTCCTTGAAACAAATAAAAATAGAAAGATAACATATTGAAAGCTATGGGTTGCTATAAAAGCAATACTAAGAAGGAAGTTTAGAACAATAAATGTCTGCATCAAAAAAGTAGAAAGATTTCAAGTAAACAGCCTAATGTTGCACCTCAAGAAACCAGAAAAGCAAGAATGAACCAATCCTAAAATTAGTAGGTGAAATAATAAATATCAGAGCAGAGCTAAGCAAAACAGAGACCAAAATGTGTGTGTGTATATATGTGTGTGTATATACATATGTGTATACATATATATATATAAAAGATCAACAAAACAAGTTGTTTTTTTTTGAAAAGATAAACAAAATTGACAAACCATTAGGTAGATTAACTAAAAAAAAAAAACCAAAAAACAAAACAGAGAAGACCCAAATAAATAGAATCAGAAGTGAAAGCTCTGATTGCAGCTAATACCAGAGAGGTACACCAGAATCATTTGAGGCTGTGATGAATAGCTGTGCACTGTGCACCAACAAATTGGAGAACCTGGAGGAAATGGACAGATTCCTGGATACATGTGACCTGCCAAGATTGAACCAAGATGAAACAGAAAACCTAAGCAGACCAATAACTAGGAATAAGATTTAATCAGTAATATCAAGGTACTTCAAAAAGTTCATGGAAATGTTTGTATTGTCTTTCAATTCTATTTTTCCATGAACTTTTTGAAGTACCTTTGTAAAAAGACTCCCAACAGAGAAAAGCCCAGCACTGGATGGCTTCACTGCTGAATTCTACCAAACTTTAAGTGAAGAACTAACACCAATTCTTTCAAATTATTCTAAAACATTGAACAGGAGGGAATTCTTCCAAACTCAATGAGTCTAGTTTCACCCCGATACCAAAATCAGACAAAGACAGAACAAAAAGAGAAAACTGTAGGCCAATATCCCTGATGAACATAGATGCAAAAATTCTCCACAAAATACTAGCAAAGCAAATTTGACAACACATCAGAAAGATTATACACCACGATCAAGGGGGATTTATCTCAGAAATGCAAGTATTCTCAAATCAATAAATGTGATACATCACATCAACAGAATGAAGTACAAAAATCATATGATCATCTCAATAGATGCAGAAAAAGCACTTGATAAATTCGGCATCCCTTTATGATAAAAAAACTCTTAACAAATTATGTATAGAAGGAAAATATCTCAACACAATAAAGGCCATATATGACAAGCCTACAGTGAACATCATACCAAACAGGTAAAAGCTGAAAGCTTTTCCTCTAAGAACAGGAACTGGACAAGGATGCCCACTCTCAGCCCTCCTGTTTAACATAGTACTGGAAGTACTAGCCAGAGCAATTAGACAAGAGAAAGAAATAAAGGGCATCCGAACTGGAAAAAAGGAAGTCAAACTGTCCCTGTTTGTAGATGACATGACCTTATGTATTCAGGAAAAGTCAAGGAAATTTATTATCTGAGGCTTGTCTTTTTATTTAAACTGGCTTCAAAGTTGTTAACTGCTGTTCAGGCCATGTTTATAAGGAAGACTATAGTCACACGTGTTCTATTCATTGTAGAACTTAAAGGCTGACTGGATACACATAGTCTTGTGTTATGTGTAACTCATTGCTATATAGAAATAACAACTCCCAGATTAACCGAACTAAGTGGAATCCTCAACTGGCTGGAATTTTGTAGTGTTCTATGTTTTGGAAATGATTTTAAGTAACAAGAAAAATAAGGTTTTGCAGAGATTTGCTTCCTGCCCCTCTTAACTGAACTGTAAGTCTGAGTATGTACTGAGTTCAGTATGTTATAATCTCTATGATTAGAGTGTCATGCAGTCAAAATTAATATTCATAAGATGACCTTGAAATGCATGATTGTTAAGACTCATTTATCAGTTTGTTGATATTGTAAAGGCAGAACATTATATGTATTTTTAAATTATTTCAAAGATGAAGGTCAGGTAGAGATAGAAGAGATTTCTAGAGTCTTCAGTTGAAGAAAAGACCATTTAAGCCTAGCACTCTGGTTAATAAAGGGTTGGCTTGTTTCATCAGCCTTAAGTGATAGAATGGGAATATTCTAGAAAACAAGCAATATAAAATGTTAACATGGTAGAAATCCCTTCTGTTCGTTAGTATATTCTATGACCATAAAAAGAAATGAGAAATTATCAATAGGTAATCAAGTGTTGAGCAGAACCACAAAGAGCTCAGGGATGAATGGACTTACATTTAAAACAGAGATAACTGCAGTTAGAATTATAGTGACAAAATCACTTCTTATCTACGTGCACGTGTATGGTTTGGTTAAAGATAGTTTTAAATTGGTGAATTCTGCCAAGTCTCAGGGATATACCTCTTCCTGTTATATCCAGCCTCATTTGGAATGGACTCCCAACAGAAATGCGTAGTTTGTTTCTCCTATATATTCTCCCTAATGAGCCAGGTGATGTGTTTCTCGAGCATCACATCCACTGAGGTCTTCTAGGCTGGAGATGTGAGTGGGACTCTCTCCTTCACTACGGCAAGAAAGATTTGTGTCTGGGTTTGCGGGTTCCACCTTTTGACGTCTCTTCCACTACAAATAGGAGTCACCTCTCACAACAAGTGGATGGTCCTCCAGGAGCAATGGCTCGGAAATTATATCTGCACTCTCAAGTCAAAAGCTTCTGACTGTTGGACATGCCAGGCGCTGACGTAACCGTGGAATGACCCTCTCAAGATCTGCCCTGTAGTGAGCATTTACATATTGAACATGAGATCTGTACCCTAAGGTCATGGGGTCAGGAGAAAGTCGAGATGGTATTCCCCCTTGTATCAGCTAAGTCTTTCCAGATGGAAAACACCACGGCCTGCATAGAGCATGACATGTGCCGGGGCTGTCTGAGCCTGTGCGTGGTGTCCTCGATTCAGAGAGTGCATTTTGTAGAACTCAGAGGAGGAGCGGGCCACTGTGGACTGGTGAGAACGAAGAACAGCAGCTGCAGTTTGGAGGGAAGTCCTGTGACATGTCAGGTCTTCCAGTCGACCATCCAAACAAGCCCCCAAGATTTGTCTTATCCCTATTTTGTAGGATAAATAGTCTGACATGCAGAAATCATGCAGTGAAGAAGCAGCAGCTATCCAGTTGGGTCATGAGCCTCTTCTGCTCCTGGGCCCGTGTGGTCTCTACAGCGTTACGTTGTGAAATGTGAGAGAGCAGTGAGGTTATTGACTTACATGAAAATCCTTCAGCACTGGTGCCAGGAAATATGCATCCTCCTCATTCACTGATTCAGTATTCGCGGATTTATTTGTAACACCCAGTCCTGGACGTGCACAAAGCTGAGCCGCCCACACGTGCATGCTCCCAGCTGAGGCTGAGCGAGGCCACCCCCTGCCTGCGTGGTTCAGCTCACACTGTAAGCAAGCGGCCTTTCCAGGGTCTGTTTAGTGCCGTGCTTTTCACATTCTTTGGGCTTTTTGTTGGTGATTTTTCTGTTTAAAATGTTCCTGGTGCAGTGCTGAAGTGCTGGCTTGGGCTGCAAGGTGCAAGAAATCTGTGATGCACCTTGTGGAGAAAACACGTGTTAGGTGAGCATCATTCAGGCACGAGTTATGGTGCTGCTGGCCATTAGTTCAGCATTAATAATGCAATAGCATATATTAAATAAGGTGTCTTTAAATAGAAAAACACATAAAACAAGGTTATGTATTGATTGCTTGACAGAACTGTTGTAGCAAGAAGCCTGCAGGAACCTAACCCTGTGCGTCCCCTGGGAGCAACACCTAAGTCAGCATTCACTATTTCTCATTTCCGATGACTTTATAGAACATAACTTCCATGAATAATGACAATTGGCTGTGGTGTTTTCAGTAATCATTAGTTGACTCTGGATGAAAATCTGAAAGTCAACTAACAAAATTAGTATCTTTTTTCCTAGTTAAACCTGGATATCTCCTTATAACTTAATGTTATCTTCCTTGTGTCTATTGAATTATTTCTTCCTAATCTAAACCCCAGTTCTTTCTATTGTGCTGCTTTCTTTAGCCTCAGTACAGTTGGAAAGTATGTGTGCTGTGCATGACAAACTCCAGCTATTTATCAATAAGTGACTGTCTCAAACAAACAAACAAACAAACAAAAACTTGTTTTCTCCCTGTGAGCTCCAGCACTAGATGCAATGCTTGCTTCTCGGAGACTTTGGAAGTCCCAAGGCATCTGTTTTACTTTTTATTTTCTGATTAAACACGGGAATTCTCCTTTCTATGCCAGCAACATGTGCAGGATTTATTCTGTTGTCCCCAGTTTGTGGAGGACCGGAAAGCTAAACGAGATGGTTTGGACAGCGAAGCCCGAATGGTGCCAGGGCAGATGGAGGCACCTGCCTGAGCCTCACCCACCCCAGGAAGCTTCCCACACAGACGGTGCCCCACCCCAGCCATTCTGCCTCCTGCCCAGGGGCACTGCGCAGACGTTGGGAACAAATTCCAGGGCACATATGATTGTCCGAAGTGGGCAAACCCAGCAGGTCGACTCTGGAGTCTCTGGAGTTGCTCCGTCTAAGTCCCTGCTGGGGTCGGCCTGTGAGGACTGGAATGAGGCAGGTTAAGAACAGACCGGGGCTTCCCCTGGGGACAGGATTCAGGCAACAGTGTTTGTGGAAAGCGGAGGGGAGGGACTGAGGCAGCTTCCCAGCGTTCTCGGACCCCTCGTCCCCCTGGGTGGGCTGCGGGCTGTCCTGGGGGCAGGTGGCGAGAGGGTGGCTCTTTCAAGTGAGGAAATGATTTCTGCCACACAGCAGATGTGCAAAGTGCTTCTGAGATTTACACTCGAGCGCACTGAGACCCCTGACTGTCCGGTGGTCAGCAATCCCATCCCACAGTGGACATCTCCACCCTACGGAGCCCTGGACACCACACCCAAGAAGAGGCGGGATTTGATCTGGAGGCTTAGTGATGTTGGAGGGTCCGGGGGGCCTGATAGTTGGCCTCACCCAACCCCGTCCTCTTACCAGGTTCTTGACTCCACCACAGGAAAGAATTCAAGGGCAGAGTCACAGTAGAAAGTGAGAACAGGTTTAATGTAATGAATGAGAGATAAAGACTTCACAGAGAAAGTGTGGTCCAGCTTCCAAGACTGAGCAGGGCCCACACCGAGTTTAACACGGAAGCGAGAAACACACACTGAAAGCTCAGTACCGAGTGCTCCAGAGACTGAGCAGGGCCCACACCGAGTTTAACACGGAAGCGAGAAACACACACTGAAAGCTCAGTACCCAGTGCTCCAGAGACTGAGCAGGGCCCACACCAGTTTAACACAGAAGCGAGAAACACACACTGAAAGCTCAGTACCGAGTGCTCCAGAGACTGAGCAGGGCCCACACCGAGTTTAACACGGAAGCGAGAAACACACACTGAAAGCTCAGTACCGAGTGCTCCAGAGACTGAGCAGGGCCCACACCGAGTTTAACACGGAAGCGAGAAACACACTGAAAGCTCAGTACCCAGTGCTCCAGAGGCTGAGCAGGGCCCACGCCGAGTTTAACACGGAAGCGAGAACTACACACTGAAAGCTCAGTACCCATTGCTCCAGAGACTGAGCAGGGCCCACACCGAGTTTAACACGGAAGCGAGAAACACACTGAAAGCTCAGTACCCAGTGCTCCAGAGGCTGAGCAGGGCCCACGCCGAGTTTAACACGGAAGCGAGAACTACACACTGAAAGCTCAGTACCCATTGCTCCAGAGACTGAGCAGGGCCCACGCCGAGTTTAACACGGAAGCGAGAAACACACTGAAAGCTCAGTACCGAGTGCTCCAGAGACTGAGCAGGGCCCACGCCGAGTTTAACACGGAAGCGAGAAACACACTGAAAGCTCAGTACCGAGTGCTCCAGAGACTGAGCAGGGCCCACGCCGAGTTTAACACGGAAGCGAGAAACACACTGAAAGCTCAGTACCGAGTGCTCCAGAGACTGAGCAGGGCCCACACCGAGTTTAACACGGAAGCGAGAACTACACACTGAAAGCTCAGTACCCAGTGCTCCAGAGACTGAGCAGGGCCCACGCCGAGTTTAACACAGAAGCGAGAAACACACACTGAAAGCTCAGTACCCAGTGCTCCAGAGACTGAGCAGGGCCCACGCCGAGTTTAACACGGAAGCGAGAAACACACACTGAAAGCTCAGTACCCAGTGCTCCAGAGACTGAGCAGGGCCCACACCGAGTTTAACACGGAAGCGAGAAACACACACTGAAAGCTCAGTACTGAGTGCTCCAGAGACTGAGCAGGGCCCACACCAGTTTAACACGGAAGCGAGAACTACATATACTGAAAGCCCAGTACCGAGTGCTCCAGAGACTGAGCAGGGCCCGCACCGAGTTTAACACGGAAGCGAGAAACACACACTGAAAGCTCAGTACTGAGTGCTCCAGAGACTGAGCAGGGCCCACACCGAGTTTAACACGGAAGCGAGAACTACATATACTGAAAGCCCAGTACCGAGTGCTCCAGAGACTGAGCAGGGCCCACACCAGTTTAACACAGAAGCGAGAAACACACACTGAAAGCTCAGTACTGAGTGCTCCAGAGACTGAGCAGGGCCCACACCAGTTTAACACGGAAGCGAGAACTACATATACTGAAAGCCCAGTACCGAGTGCTCCAGAGACTGAGCAGGGCCCGCACCGAGTTTAACACGGAAGCGAGAAACACACACTGAAAGCTCAGTACTGAGTGCTCCAGAGACTGAGCAGGGCCCACACCGAGTTTAACACGGAAGCGAGAACTACATATACTGAAAGCCCAGTACCGAGTGCTCCAGAGACTGAGCAGGGCCCACACCAGTTTAACACAGAAGCGAGAAACACACACTGAAAGCTCAGTACTGAGTGCTCCAGAGACTGAGCAGGGCCCACACCAGTTTAACACAGAAGCGAGAAACACACACTGAAAGCTCAGTACCGAGTGCTCCAGAGACTGAGCAGGGCCCACACCGAGTTTAACACGGAAGCGAGAACTACACACTGAAAGCTCAGTACCGAGTGCTCCAGAGACTGAGCAGGGCCCACGCCGAGTTTAACACGGAAGCGAGAACTACATACACTGAAAGCCCAGTACCGAGTGCTCCAGAGACTGAGCAGGGCCCGCGCCGAGTTTAACACGGAAGCGAGAACTACATATACTGAAAGCCCAGTACTGAGTGCTCCAGAGACTGAGCAGGGCCCGTGCCGAGTTTAACACGGAAGCGAGAACTACACACACTGAAAGCCCAGTACCCAGTGCTCCAGAGACTGAGCAGGGCCCGCACCGAGTTTAACACGGAAGCGAGAACTACATATACTGAAAGCCCAGTACCGAGTGCTCCAGAGACTGAGCAGGGCCCACACCGAGTTTAACACGGAAGCGAGAACTACATATACTGAAAGCCCAGTACCGAGTGCTCCAGAGACTGAGCAGGGCCCACACCGAGTTTAACACGGAAGCGAGAAACACACACTGAAAGCTCAGTACCGAGTGCTCCAGAGACTGAGCAGGGCCCACGCCGAGTTTAACACAGAAGCGAGAAACACACACTGAAAGCTCAGTACCAAGTGCAGGTGGCTACAGAGTGAGTAGCTGTTGCTGAAAGTGAGTCTGATACAAAGAGAAAGAAACACACACTCCACAGGCAGAGCATGGGCTGCCTCCAGGAGACTGAGCCACAGCCCTATCTTCTGCTGGGTTTTTATAGTATATCTAATGAATATTCATAAAATCTAATGAATATTTGTGGTATTAATGAATATTCATGGTATCTAATGAATATTCAACCAAGGGGGTGGTTCCCAGTTAGGTAGCATTAGTCTTGCACGTGCTCAGTTGGTCTCTTCTTAGGCGTGTTCATTGGTCAGACCCTGTCACGTGCACCGGACTGGAGAACGTGTCTGTGCTCTCCAGCACCTCTAGTGGAAGGTCATGCAACCACCACAGTGACATAACCCCTCTCTACTGAGCATGCCCAGCCACTGGACTTGCCTAACCCAGCCCCTGTGGTCTCACCTTCCCAGGGTTGGTGCTGAAAATAGGTCTAACTGGCAACAGTAACTTTCCTCCAGGGGAGGGCCCAGAGGAGGGGACCTGAGACCTCAGGGAGTGGCTGGAAACCCAGAGGCACGTCCTGAAACTCGAGCCCAGGGAAACTGAGCATCTTCTGTATCATTAGGACAAAAGTGCTGACATCGGCCAATGGTGGGCTTAGCAGGTGGGGAGCAGCCTGGACTCCAGGGCTGTGTTGGGGACCAAGACCACCCCAGTTGGGTGGCCCACAAGGAGAACTCGGACTCAGCCTGTCATGCCCACAGCTATGATTTATTACAGAGGAAAGACACTGAGCGAAACAGGCAAGGGGAGAAGCACATGGGCGAATCCAGGGGGATGAGGCACAGCGTCCTGGCGTCTGCTGGTGGTGGAGCCAGGCAGGACACCCTGATTCCTTCAGCAAGTGCTGGGACATGTGTGAAGTGCTGCCCACCAGGGACCCGTGCCGGGGTCCTTGTTGGGGGCTGGTCACGTGGCACCCTCTGCTCAGTGTGCACCAAGATCCAGATACCCAGAGGGAGTGCAGAGTTCAGCGCAAACCACATTGTTGGCACAGGCTGTTTAGGCATGGGGAGTCACTCCTACCTGTTATGGAGTGGTGGGGACCCTCCCAAGATGTAGCTTCCAGGTGCCTGCCAAGGCCTGCCTTGCCAGTGGTCTTTCTAGAGTCATGCCCTCAGGGGCCCAGGAGAAGGACTTTCTGTGCCCTGGCGTGGGACAGGACTGAAGAGTTGAACACGTGAGGGTGCAAGGGCGTTTATGGGAGAGGCTCTCCCCTGCCCTGGACCTGCACGACTCACCCACCATCCACGTGGGGGACCACAGCCGAAACACAGCCCTGCACGAAGCTCTGCAGGTCACAGGGAGGGTCCCAGCATGTGCCTTCTCAGCAGGGGCAGCATCATCTCCAGTGCAGAGAAAACTGGTGCTGGAGCACAAGTCCTAGCTACTACTGTGGACCACAGCCCTCCTGAGCCACGGCACACAGACACGCCGCGTGTGGATGGAAGCTAATGGGAGAGTCTGCGGGGCTTCCTTAGGGGATCAGTAGTGACGAGAAGGCTGAGGAGCACTGTGCTAGGGAGCACTGTGCTGTGTCGGTGACCGCGGCAGGGCCTTGTGGTCCAGACCTCTGAGCTGGCCTGAGGTGACGTTTGTTTCTTCTGTGGTGCCCTTGAACGTCCAGACAACCCTCTTGAGTCTTGGTGCGTTAAGGCAGGAGCTGGGAAGGCTGCGTCCACTCCACAACAGGCTCCGAGGACAGGCCCCTCCCTGTCCCTCACCCAGTCGAGCCACGGGGCAGGAATGAGTTACACCCTGGAAAAGATGAGTGGCAGCGTGGTCTGGCCATGCAGTCACACAGACAGTAAATAGAAGGCCCGAGGGCAGGAGGTTCTGGGAGGAGGGGAGGTCCGCGAGGTCGCGGGTGCTGGTGGGGTCTATGTGCCTTCCTGCTCCACGGGAGGGGGTGAGTCACAGAGGGGCTGCCATCCTGAGGGGCCATCCCTGGTCTCACCCCATGCAGTGTCCCCAGAGCTGGACCTTGCCTTCCCAAGTTCACACAGAGCTGGCTCGCGGTCTCCAGGTCACCCTGGTGTTCCCATCTCTGGTTTTCTCTCCTGAAGGCACCTCCCCCCACCCCCACCCAGTGAGCCCCGTCCTGCCTCCAGAGTCGCTGCCTCAGGTGCACTGGTGTACCTGCCTCCTGCCATGTGACGAGCTCTGATCCAGCCCAGTGTCTCTCCTCCTTGGCAGGTAGGACATGCCAAGATGCCCACAAGGTCTGAGGATACGTGCTCAGCCAGTGAGACCCCAGGCAGCTGCTCCCGCTGAATCGTGGATTAATGCTCTTCTGAGCCTGCTTGGTGCATCCAGACCCCAATGCTGGCAGAGGGACTTGGAAGTTCCTTGGGGTCCCCGGCAGACCCGGGGGGTCCCCGGCAGACCCAGGGGGGTCCCCGGCAGACCCAGGGTGCACCATGACCATGGCTCAACGTGATGCCCCTAGAGCTGAGCCATACTCAGGAGAACCGAGCTCCCTGGTCCCAGGCAAGAGCAAGTCCTCAGCAGACGTCCACCCTCTGTGGTTGTCAGCAGCAACCACTGCAGCCTCCAGCCCCAGCCTGGAGCAGCCTGGGCTGACATGCTGGAGGTGGTTTCAGGCCTGACATTTCCCCTTCCTTGGGATTTCGGTGGCTTCTCTTTGGCTGTCAAGAAATCTACTTTGAGGGTGTCTCAATAACCCGTGCCTAAATGTGCCTAGTACCAGTGCCAAAAGATCTTTTCTGAATAGCACCTGTCCATATAGTGGGCCTCGGCCTCCTTCTATGGGACCCTTTTGACATCCTATTGGTCTGTCTGAAGCGAGATCAGTGGTGCTGACCACAGGCTGCCCCTCGTGGGAGCCCTGGGAGGTGACAGAACCAGGTGCCGCATCCCTGGATGTCTGGGGTGTGGGACCCACCTGGTCTGGAGCCAGTGCTGAGAGGCCAGCTTTGCGACAGGGTGTCCCCTGAGCCGTGAGCAGCCACCACCCGCTTTGCCGGCTCCTGGTGAACGGGAGTTCTGCTCTTCCCACCTCCGAGAAGCCCTGTCGGGGGATGGGAGCAAGCAACACGGTGTGAAGCTGCAGGGAGCAGATTGGGGGCACGCCACGTGCACCACCGCGCAGGAGGGTGGCTCACAGCCCAGGCGCTGACTTTCCCCAACAGGAACAGATCCTCGGTCGGCTGTCGAGGGGGAGCTCCCGAGGCTCTCAGAAGCCTATCCTTGGACCAGGGATCTTCATGCTGAGGCTGTTTACTCGCTGGACTGATGACATTTGCCTTAATTAGTGAGCTTGGATGCCTGGGAGGAGAGACCGCCTTGGCGCGAGCTCCAGGCAGCAGCGAGGGTCGCCTCGCTTGAATTCAGACGGGACTCCTGATTGTGTCTCACACAGTTGCTCTGTCTCCTGATCAATCCAAGTTGTAGCAGCTGCACCAGGATTGAGTAGAGGTGACCTCAAAAGTGGAACTACCATGCCAAAAAGTCGCCTTGCTTCTCAGAAACAGCTTCACATTCAGATGCTGAGAGAGAAGGGAAAAGAAAATGAGAGAGTAGCGGGACCAGTGTGAGTGGCAACGTGACGACACAGTGGTGGAAGTCCCCGGCAGTGCCCAGACCCTGGCCCGCAGCCAGCGACCTGCATGCACGGTGCCCTGTGTCCCCAGCTCTGTCTGTGAGGTGTCCGCGTTCTGTCTGTGGCGTCGGTCTGAGCAGGAACAACCCAAGCGTGGTCACTGTCTGTGTGTCTGTGCGTGTCAGGCTGACAGCATCCCTTGGCTGGCTTGGCAGCCCATGTGACCCATGTGGCTGGGGGAGTGCTGTAGACCGCCGCCAGTAAAGTACGCCCTGGCATGCGCCTTCAGTGTGCAGCTGTGTGTCATGCATAGTCACCTGGGCGAGATGTTCTGGAACAGGAGGCTGTCCTGAGACTTTCCTTGCTGGCGTCACAGCCAGGGCGGGCTCTGGGGTTGACCCGCCCCATGCACAGTTCTGGTCTTTGGTGAGTGTGCAATAGCGAGGTTCTGGGGAATTCTACTGCGCTGCAGGCTCATTCTTTCTAATGGGCCTTTAATGCCTTGCATTTCAATAGGCAGATCCACACTTCATGCCCCAAGAATACCTGACAGTCTTCCAGATAGATAATGGCACGGCCTGGCAGAGGGTGACCTGCCGCATCTGCTCTGGCTGAAACGGTCTCGCCTCTGTGCTCGGCACTTTCATAACTGCATTGGGCTCTGCGGCGTGTTTCCTGCCGCCCTGCTCCTACTGCGAGTGCTGCCTGTGCATCTGCAGGTGCCAGTGCCTCATGCTGCACACCCTGCCGGGCCTGAGCTGGGCCTCGCACTGCTGCCGCCTGCTTCTGGAATGCTCTTCCATGAGGGGGTATAGGAGACGGCGCCCGCTCCTCAGCCAACTTTCCATGGAACGTGGCAGGTGGAAAGTCAGGAAGAGGAACATGCCAACGGGCTCACAGCTGGAAGCACCATTCCTGGGGGATTTAGGTGCCCTCGGCTGCAAACCTCACCTGAGCTGATAATGCACGCAGGCCCGCTGGCCGCACTGCCTTCTAGTTGCTCTGTTGACCAAAACTCCTTTGCTGTTAGGGAGGGACTGCTCTGCGTGTCCCCCTCGGTGATGGAGGACATGGCCTCAGAGGCACTGCTGGAAGGAAGGGCGGTGTGGATGGGCCCTCCCCTCAGCCACCAGCCCCAAGTCATGTCTGCACAAACCCTGTAATCGCCTGTCTCTTCTAAACACGACAGAAGAGAGAGGGCTGTGTGGCTGAAGGTAGCGATATGGAAATAAAAACAGCAGCAGCGCCAGCTCTGGCTTCCAGGTGAAGGGGTGAGTCACTGTAAGTTCAATTATGTACGTAGCAGATCATTAAAGGAGACGTGCGTTTTCCATCAGTAGCCTTCCCCACGCATCCCATAATGTTCTGCCTGCCTCGACTGGAAGAAAGATCCACCCACGGTGCAGACAGGCACTCGGGACGGCTGCTGCACACCAGGTGTGAAGTCTTACACGTCGACGTCCCCACACACCACGTTCTTGTGTTGTGCTAAGCGTTTTCCTGTGGCTGATATTTTAAATATCTTCCCAGTGGCAGTGGTGACTGTTCCTCTCCTGGTCAGCCTGTGGGTGCCCCTGCTGGACCGAGTGGCCATCGCACAGGCTCTGAGGACACATCCGACTGTTGTCAAGCAGCTCTGTGATCAGGAGCACCAGCGCTCATTGCAATATAAAGACAAACCGACTTAAAATTAGCTCCAAGGCTCATAAAGCAAAGAACGGGGACATGAATCTGTCTGGATCGCCGCTGCAGGGAGCCGCGCGCGTTTGCAGTGGTTCTGGCGGCTCCTCTGTGTGGGGCTTGCCCCTGTGGTCGACTGAGTCACCCCATAGTGCACTCTTGCAAACATTTATCCAACAAATCCTCATTTTGCTTGGGGTCTGGTGTTTTCTGGCTGTGGATCCACGGCACACGCAGTGCCTGGGTCCAGTGGTGCTCGTGCAGAGTGTAGTTTGTGGAGTGTTTTGTTCTGGAAGGCCCGAGTGGGGACGCGTGCAGGACCTTTGGCCTGAGGCCTCTGGGCCCTGTGTTGGCTGCCGCACAGCGCTGCCCTCTCACTGGCCTCCCTCCTTCCTGTCCCTGACCCTGCTCAGCAGCAGCGTCTCTATCAGATGACTTTACACGCATTTGTGACAGGAAAAGCAGAGCCTCCAAGGCCAGACCAGGTCCAGATGTCCTGTGGGTCGGACTCCATGTTCCAGCTGAGTAAACTGAGTCCTAGCCGGGTTGACAGGCTGAGTGGAGTCACTAAACAGCAACACCGGAATCAGACTCACAGCTGGGGCCTCTGTAGAAAGGCTTTTCACACTCCCACATGTCAAAGTGACTGGGTTTTTGGGGAAGAGCACGTGCACATCCAAGTCAGGGAAGTCATGCAGCGAGGGTCTAGCACTGATGCTGAGTCTCCTCTAACGTCGGTTGATTGTTCCCTTGCTGGATTCTTGTGGAAGGGCCTCGGCCGGGCCCAGCACATAGTGGAGACAGGGTGAGTGGTCCCGAGCGTGCTCACGGCTGTGCTCGCTTGGGCTCCCGTATACGAGGCTCGAGGTTTGCCCGCTGCAGGGGCCGCGATGTTTGGTTCCTCACGCAAACGCACAGCTGGTGCACCGTGTGGGCCTGTCCTGTGGGTCCCGCTGGGCGTGTACAGGGCGGCAGGTGCCTGGTGGCTTTTCTATGACACAGGGGTGCTGGGTCTTTGAACTCTGAGAAACCAGGAAACTCCTCATAGTCTTTGGCGAAAACATCTGAGGGAGAAATTAGGCTTAGGAAATTCGTGTCTCACCAGTCAAGGAACTTTTTAGATGTGGTTTAGATTCAAAATTTCCCAGGAACTGTCTGATAAACCTGAAGTCCTGCTGCGGAGGCCTGTGCTAGTCCTGCTGTTCTGATGGTGAGTGGCACTTCTCACGTCAGTAAGGGCGTGCTCTTGATTTTAGAAAACCCCATTGAACTCAAATGTCTGAATCAGTCAGAAGCATGAAACGATCCTGTGCCGCGTGAGTAAGGCCTTGGCAGGAAACATCGTGCATGACCTCAAAGGGCCGATCACGCCGTGGGAAGCAAGAATAATCTGTAAAATAATTCATATGCCATTAAAGTGCTGCATATCAGTGTACTTTCTAGAAGATTTTGGAGGAAGGGAGTCTGTGCTTCCAGGAGAAAGTGGAGCTCTGAGCGGGCTGTGAGTGGTGGGTGGAATTTAACACTCACGAGAGAGAAGAGGAAGCATCGGTGGCAGAACTGCTGGCCTGAGAAAGGGCAGAAATAGCACCAGCCGGCTCCTGTGGCCCAGGGAGGGAGCCGGCCTCTGTCCATCGGAGAGGTGACAGCAGGGACTGACAGGAGAAGGCTCTGCGGGTCACTTCAGAGAGATGGGCCTGGGTACCCGAGAGCAGCTTCAAACCCAGCTGGGGCCAGGAGACGGTAGGCCCTGCCCAAGGGTCAGCCCATGTGTGTGGCTTCCGAGGATAATCCCCCGGGTGCCACATGTAATGGAGCTGGAACTTGGGAGTCACTCAGCTCTGCCACAAAGCGGCCTGGGCTTGGACCAGAATGACAAAAGTGGTGGACATGATGGCATTTTCTGGAGTTTCAGCAGAACTTGGTGACTGTCTGGGCGTTTCTGATGTGAGGGAATGTCTAAGGCCGCAGCCCGGTTTGCTTCTCAGAGCAGGAGCGGACTTGAGGGAGGTCTCTCTGAGCTTGGAGTGATGCTGAGACTCCTGTGTGGAGGGTCCCACGGGGACACGGGAATGACAGCCCGCGATGGTGTGTATGGGCAGAGGCCTGTGCAGCAAGCTACCCGGCCAGGAAAGCAAGCCTGGACTCCTGCAGTGAGAGGGCCAGACACTGGGGCTGAGGTGCCCTGAGCACAGGTGGCATTTGAATCCACAGAGGCGTGTGAGGCTTAAAGGAAGAGGACTTGGGTGTGGAGCCCGCATGACCGAGACGTGGCAGGCTCCCCTCTGGAGGAAGGAGTGTCGCCGGCCGAGGGGGCCGGGAGGCTGATGAGAGGAGGCGGCCTCTGGTACGGGCATTTCGCTCCCCTGGCTGTGTGTCCACTCTGGCAGCAGCGTGGGGTTGGAGTGGGGACCCTGCCGGGCCCTGGAGCGATGACCAGGAGGGCAGAGTTTGCAAAGCTCGGATGGAGGCAGGCACTTCCGCGGAGTCAGGGACAAGCTTCCCAGCTGCCTGCTCCCTCCTGAGTCAGTCCTCGTCCCGTTTCTGGTCTGTTGGGAGCATTTGTGCCTTAGGAGATGTTTAAGGAGGTCATTCTGAGAAGAGCTGTGTGCCCATCTGCTTTCCAGGACAGACCTTGAGTTCCTGCCCTTTTGAGATGGCCGTAGGTGCAGTAGCCAGTTCCTAAAGCCTGTGAGGTCTTCAGATGGATTAAGTTGGTAAAAGAGTGATGTATTTTTTCAAAATGGTGTTCCACACAGTGTTTAAAAAGCTCCAAACAATTTTGATCATTCCTGTCTAGCAATTAATTCCCTGCCAGTGGTTTCTATCCCGAATAGTTCCTAATGACTTTGGTCGTTTTTCAAACGGTTCCTGTCAAGAGTTTTTAAAACGCTCGTCTCTTTCTTCTCTGCTGTTGCAGCATCTGCTCCCTTGGGAACCAAACACTGAAATCTGTTTCCATAACAATTTTTCTTTTTCCTTGGCGAGAATATCTGCCTGCTGTTGTTGGGTTATTAGGTTGATTTGAATTTTTTATAACAGCACACAACACTGTCGTGTGTGCTGTAGAAAAACAAAGCCTGTCAATAGAATTGCTGAGAAACGGAAAGGAGGAGGCCTGGTGTCAGAGGAGCAGACACTCGCGCAGGTCACACCTGGAGCAAACAGCGTCCTCGGACACTTGTATTTTTCTAGATACCTCAGTTTTTTCCACGTAGCTCTCTGAGGAGCAACATTGGATGTTGACTTAGTTACAAACTCATTCTTAAATGATCTCTTGCAGTGTTCTGGGACCAGCAGTGACCTTCAAAGTGAGCGCCAATGTCCAAAACGTGACCACGGCAGATGTTGCGAAGGCCGCAGGTAAGGCCGTTCACGCGCGTGCACACGTGTGCACACCGCAGCAGGGACAGAGAGAAGCCGTGCAGGACAGGAAGGAAGTGCACAGTTCCTGGGGAGGCCGGTGTCTCATGAAGGAGACAGAGGGCACTGCAGGGCGACCTCAGGCAGGTCACACACCTGGCACTTCACTGTTGGGGGAGGGACGGGGTCACCCAGAAACACAAACCTGTCTTCGGGTAGAAGGTGGGAGACCACAAGCTTGTTTTGAGAGAGGAAAAGGCTAGCTTTTGGAATGACAAGGGCCCTGTGTCTGCCGTGACTCAGCGTGAACAGAGCAAGTGCGGTTCTGTTCAGCTTTCATCTTGTACCAGAGGCACACGCTGGCCCCACCTGTCCCCATTGCAGAAGAGACCTGGTGCAGGACCTGGCACAGACCGACTCCAGATGCTTTCGCTATTTAGGTCCCATGCTCTGGGCATCCCTAGGTGCCCATGTTTGAGACCTGTTTACTGATAGAGCTGGGGTGTTTCTTGTTATATGATCAATATTTGTCATTGAATGAAAAACACAAAGCTCACTAACTAGAGTCTCAAGGAACAGGACAGGGCGGTGGACACAATCCTTGTGTTTCCTAAACATGACAATTTTTATTTTAGCTTATTGAAAATTCGTATAAAGCATGCCATGCAATGTTTCTGACTAGTAAGAAAAATACGGAAAACATAACAGAACCTTAGCCTGATGGATTTCGGTACTCTTGGCTGACTCCGTAGGCAGGACACTTTCATATGTTACAATCATTCGTAAGAGATGTGGCCGAATGCACTGGCCAGGCACAGTAGAAAATGATGCTTGATTTAGCCAATTCTTTACGTTGCTGAATCGATGAACTACTTTTTACTGAAATTTAAGTCTTTTTTTCCAACGTAAAATGCAGCAAACATTCTGGTTGACTTACAGATTTGGATGTTCAGTCCTCATTAACGGAGGCTTCCCTGTGTGGGCGTCCTACTAACCTAACGTTATCCAGTGACAGTAAACAAGGCACAAAACAGCCACCGCGTCCTGTTTAATGGAATAGATTACTGGTCTAATCTATTTCGGTTGCTGTTGGTTTTTATTTATAGGATATCTTTGTGCCCTTAGTAATTCTTATTTGCTGAAGGTAGCGAATTTGGGAGCTAAGAATTTTGGGCTAAAAAAGAATTCTTTGCAAAGTTGTAGCTAACTCCAGCAACATGGCAGAGTTGAGCTCTGTGGGGAGCCAAACCTCCCAGGTTTCATGTCAGCCCACATTCTGCTGTAAGCTCGGGTGCGACTTGGTGACGCAGTCCAGTACGTCATGTCCGCCGAGCGGTTCAGTGTGGTCCCAGAGAAGGGAAGTCAGCAGATCGCGTTCTAAATACTCTGCACCTGAAAAGGAGGGGAATTTTGGTGTTAATGTCCTCAACCCCTTGTGAGCTGCAGGCTCCCTCCTTCCCTTAGTAGCATCTATTTTACTGTCCTCAACATAAGCAATTATTGGATATTCTTAAGACCAAGTCAGTTCTCTATCAGGTTTCTCTGCAGAAATGCATAAAACAGTTGTCTCACAATTGACAATTCATTCCAGTACCGGGAAGTAATCCTTTTGAAATTACATTTGCTCTAACTTAAGGATGCTACAAATGGAATAAAATTAAACGCAATGCCGTCTTTTAACCTTTTTTTTGTAATCATGAAAATATCCTCACAGACAATGGCCTTTCCTTTATTTTATTGCTTTCTAGAGAAAATGAGGTTGAGTATTTAAATCTAGTCTCTTGGTTATTTCAAATGTTGTATGTTACATACCAAAGTGCTATACCAAGGGGAAATTACATGCACTCATCAAGTGTATATTTGTTTTTTGTATAAACAGCTCCCTAAATGCTTGAATCTGCTATTTTATGCTGGTGCGTTTCTTTCAGCCATGGCGACTGTGCAAGCCAGAGTGTTTTTTGCTTGTTGTATTGTGTGCAGAATTACTAACATACATTCGTAATTAAAAAAAAGATTGGTTCCTTATTTAATACTTTCATGGTGTTATGAATTTATCTGATGCTATATAGGAAAAGAATGATAAAAAATAAGTTTGTGACCACGAGGATCTCATAGTCAGGCAGTAGCAATGCAGGTGTAGTGGGCACCTGTCTGCCGTGGGAGCACATTTAGTACCATGAAGAGAAGTGACTTTTCACCGAAGGGCAATGATCCAAATGAGAAGCAGGCACACTGGAATTTCCTGTGGCTTCTAGTTTTCAAAGATGATGTGAAGTCTTAATAGTGTCATTGTACACGACCTCAAGTTTTCCTTAAGGCGGACACATTTGGAAAGACTGGTGTGTTGTCCACGTGTGTCTGTGGCACACAGAGCTTGTTAGAGCCTTCCATTGAAGTTACTGGGTGCTGCCCACGTGTGCGAGCTGCCTGGAAATCCAGTGACCGTCTGCATCTGGTGCCTCACGGGGCTAAGTGACACTGGGCCACAGACATCTTTTGTTGTCATTGATGAAGGGAGACATAACCCAGGTGATAGAATTTAAAGGGCACTTATTTTGCTAATTTTACACAAAAAGGCACAAAACTCAGTGGATAGGCATGTAGTTAACCCCTCATTAGTCCCCACCAAACATGGTGTGGTGCTTACACCAAGCGATCCCCACACCTGGTTTGATTATTCAGGGTCTCTCCTTTATGCCAGGCAATGCTTTTCGGGAATTCTGCCTGCCTGGTGAACTTGGGCATGAGCATTAGGTATTAGTGAATATTGAAAGTAAGTGGGCACTGCACGGGGTGCTTGCCGTGTCGCAGAGCACATAGAAATGACTGTGGTCACCTCTGACCTTTGTGGCCAAGTCATCTGGTCAAACCAGGCAGAACAGAAAAGTCTGTTTTTATTCTTTGTTTCCATAGTCGCTCATTCCTCAGTCGTAAGTTTGTAGTCAACGTTTGCGTTTCTCCTTTCAAGGAGCACGTGGTCAGTCGTCTTTCAGGACAGCACTTGCTTCCTCCTTCCCTCTCAGCAGAGACCCCGATCTCCAGTCTCGTGACTTGCTGCCGAGGACGCGATTGCTCACCTTGCCACATCCTGCCCTGTGGTGTGGTGGGCTCTGTCCCCAGACTCCCTGTCCCGGCTGTGCAGAGGCTGTGCTCTCGCGCTGAGCATCTGCTCGCTGCTGCGTCTGCCTCATTTACTCAGCGCTCAGCCCACCACGGGGGTGTCCTAGCCGTTGTCCCCTCTGTGTCTAAATGCTGCCTGTCTGGCTGCAGTCTAACCAGCAGCTCTAAGACTTGGCATTTGGCCTCCATTTGTTCCTCTGGCTTGTGGGAGAGAGACCGTGTGTCACTTGAGATAAGATGTCTCCTTACTCAAAGAATACAATGACTTCTCGTGAACTTCTTCTTGTATTGGGTACAGCTTCTTTGGTGTCCTTAGTGTGGTGTTTTCTTCAGTTTCACCTGCAGAGCATCCGTGTGGAGTTAGCGAGTATACACGCAGGGCAGATACTTGCTCACTTCCGCAGGGGATCTCCTGCGTCCTGTGTCTACACCGAAGGGAGGCCTCTCATGAGACCCCTCCCGGACGCTGGCTTGAGGCTGGACTCTGGAGTGAGGTGCATGTAGCCTGCAGCCCACAGGGTGCCGAGTCCATGTGTTTGATCAGAGCGCTCCCTCCTGGAGCAAGGGCTGCCCGGCCGCTGGTGTGTGGGTAAAGCAGACAAGTGTGTTTATTTGGAAAGTATGATGTACTCACCCCTGGTAAAGTAAACTGAGTCCTCCTGTAATACACACCCACAATTCAGCCAGTCTTAACTGTTTATCCCAAGCAAGTATCAGTGCCTCACGCTTCCAGCCCAGCCTTATTTAGGTTCTCCCTGGGGCAAAGCCTCATGCCAGCCCTAAGGGAATATAAACCTGGGGAAAACAGCAGCCCTGCCTTTGAGGAGCCCCAGCCTGGTGATGGGGCTGCAGGGCCACAGGACCTCGTCAGGAGGTTACCTCAGGGTCTGGGAGCTCAGGGGAGGGAACTTGGTCAGGCCCTGCAGAGAGCTGGACTTTGGGCGGACTAGCATGGATCCCAGGTGGGCTGGAAGGTGATAAGAGGCATTAAAGCTGTCCAGGGACTCGCACAGCGTGGGCTGGAGAGGCTAGAATTCAGAATTGGACTTTGCAATGTGGGGTTTCACCTCCAGTGTCCATGAGAAGGATGCAGGCCTGAGCTTCGCTGTAGCTGATTGAATCGTCATGACCTTGGTGCCACAAGGAGGGCCTGAGTGGTGGTCCACGTGCCGTGCTAGGGTGGGATCCACAGGTGAGGGGAGGGGGGCCTCTGCTGCAGGCACAGTCCACACGCAGCAGACACCCCTCGTCTGGTGTCCCCCAGTACCCATCTCGGCTCCGTGCCCGGCCGCTCACCACAGGTTACTGTTGGCTCAAGGCGGCTGTGCTTGTCGAACTTCTGTGGGATTAGGAGATTAGAATGAAGATTAGAAAAACTGATAAACCATGAATGTGGGAAGACAGTTTTTTTGTTTTTTATTTTTTGATGGAAAATAAGTAGGCTCCTTTGGAAATGCTTGAAAAAGCCCACTTACTGAGAAAATCTGTGTTCATTTGCAGGCAAGTGAGACATCTCTTAAAAAATTAATAAAACCAAAACTCTACAGGGATCTACCCTCTTCTCTGAAGTGTAAAGTTAGAGAAACAGAGGGTTTTTCGGGTGGCAGGGATCTCAGCGTTCCTCTCAGTCCGACCCCTCACAACACAGGGGAGGAAACTCAGACCAGAACCGCTGGCGGTGGACACCAGCAGGATGGCCCTGGCTCTGTGATCGTCCCTCAGCAACAGGCTGTGCATGGCTCTGCCAACTTTTTCAGGTTGAGATGAACTGCTCAGGAGTCAGCCCTGCTGAGGTTTGCCCGAGCTTTGGGTGCATCGCGTGGGCGGCAGTCCTATTCACCCCCAGCTCTGGGCACGTGACAGCTGAGAGTCCTGCAGAGCTTGCCTGGCCTGGGGGCCAGAGTGGGCGGCAGGGAATGCCCAGGAGGGTCCTGGCTCTCCTGCTCCTGGGGAGCGGCCCCTGACACGCAGTGTCACGGCTACTAGGAGAAGGGACAAAAATAAGCGGGAAGGGCCGGCCACCGTGAAGCCACGAGGGCATCCGCTCCGTCCACGCCGCCGCTGCCCTGCTTGGACACAGCACGGGCGACTGGGAAGAGAACTGCTTTCCAGCTCTGGCCGTTGCATGTCCGCTGTTGGTCGTGACTTGGAGGGGAAGAGTTTTACTTTCTTTAAGCTGATGATAGATTATCAGTTTCAAAGTGGAGTGTGGGAAACCCTCTCCTCACCGAGCTTCCTGAAAGAAAGTTCTCGTATTCTGTGGTCAGTACAATGACAGGCCGTCCTCTGAAGGCGTCAGCATGGCCACGAGCGGAACATGTTCCCTCAGAGGGAAGCTCGTTCCAAGCGGCTCCGCCTCACCACGTGCCTCCCACTCCTGGTGCAAGGAAAGGGACGCGGGGACAGAGCGGTGCTCCTCACATGTTCAGGATGGGGAAGCTGCGTCCTGGGTGCTGTGACGACGGGACGTTGAAGGCATGTTGGGTGGTAAGATGCGGTTCTTGCTACTGAAACAAACAAATGAAAAACAAAGAACCTACCGACAGTCAACCGCAAGGTCGATTGTGAGATGTTTCACTGTCTGGAGAACTCAGCTCAGGGCTTCACGTGATGACCTTGGCGTGCTCTTCTCTTGGTGTTTATGAGATGACAAAACTTCTGCTTGCAGAGACACTGAAGACGCGTTTCTGCACCTGATCCTGCTCCCAGCCCCAGTCCTCAGAAGATGTCCGTGTGCTGCTGCTTTCCGTCCTCCCACCCTGCAGGACACCCCGGGGCTGCGCTCCTCCTGGGCTTGCAGCTGGAGCGGGGTCTAGAGCCGGGCTGTGTCCACGCACCGCACAGGAGTTCGTGGGCACGCCTGCTATGGACACCCTTGCAGTGCTGGCACTCATCACAGAGTGGAAGCGCCTGCCGACAGGCGCTGTCCAGCAGGGATGGCTGGGCATCCAAACTGCTGGACCAGGGTCAGAGCGTGGCCATCACAACCAGCAGGAGGCCTGGAGGGGTGGCCAGACTGGCACTGGGAGCCTGGGGACGTGGATAGGATGTGGGTAAGCACACTGTGGGGGCCTCTGGGGGGCTGCGGGGTCTGGAAAGTGGCATGCAGAGCAGCGTTCTGCCAAGGAGAGGGATTGGCCTGCTCTGTGTGTGGAGGGACCCCTTTGGCTGCCACATGGAGTGTACACTGGGGGCACTGGTGGACGTGTACCAGACACGGCAGAAGCACTGGCAGGAGGTGCTGGCAGCAGAATCCAGCTGTGAGAGTGACCCCTCCACACCCCACCCCATTTAGAGCAGCGCTCATTTTGTAGCCAGGGGCCCCTTAGCCACTCGGGCTTGAGACCCGGAAGGAGCTCCTGTCCTGGGGTTTGAGGAGACACCCAATGGCAGGAGCACGTTCGTAGGAAAGGAGGGAGGTTTTGCTGCCACAGGGCATGTGCCTGACAGCCACAGCTTCGGGAGGACTTAGGTGCTGATGCAGCAGGTGTGCCCATTGCTCCTTCCTGGACATCCAGGGAGTTGCTTCTGGCATTGTGACAAGCACTTTCTGGAGAGGAGGTCTGTGCTCACCTGCAGCTAGAGAAGACTGAGGTGGCCGACGGTGTGAAAGCTGGTTCCCGCCTCTCTGTGTCCTGAGTGTCTGTGAGTCAGCGACAGCAAGCAATTTCGTTTGTCATCCTCTGCAGGGTTACCTGCAGGATTCTATAAACAGCGTTCAGGAGAGATATGGGATGGTGGGTAAACCGAATACTAGGAAATTGTATTTGTCCACACCACTTCTATGCATTCTTCTTTATATAAAGGACATTTATACATTATGATGTCATTACGCGAGGACGCATTCTCACATGCAAATGAGTGAGTGGGTGTCGATCCCACTGGCTCCGGGGCAGCATCTGGTCTCCCTCTGAGTGTCTGATATCATTGCTTAGAAGAGTGAGTTCTTGTGACCTGATTGTGTTCACACTTACTTAGAAATCTCCCCATGAGGGAAGAAAGGGGGCCCGAGGGACCTCAGGCCTCCTCTGCCTGCTCAGGGGGCTGCGTCTGAGCGTCCACCAGGGATGGGAGCTTGACCAGTGTGCCCTGAGTCAGAATTTTGGGGTAGTGTAAACAAATACCCATGGAAATACAGAGAGCTTTTCAGTGCTGACATTTGTAAGACCCACTTCTGAAAACTAATGAGCCCATGTTGTGGACGGTGTGTGTGGGATTCCCTTGGCTGCTGCAGCATCTGGAGGCATCTGTGGCAGAGGGACCTGTCGGAAGCATCAGTTCTCCGGTGCCCTGGGGCGCTGCTGAGGGAGGCACATCTGCTGTCCCTTCAGGAAACACCCACAGCGCCCTGGTGCAAGGGTCACCGGTGCAGATGCTCAGCACATGTGGGGTGGTAGGAGGGGGTTCTGGAGAGCTGGGGGAACAAGGGGCTGCATAATGGGCGCACGGGTGTGCAGGGGTACCCATCACGTTGCCAGCCCATGCGCCTTGGTGACCATGGCACACACCTGTGCCACCTGCACACCATGACCCCCACCTAAGGGCAGGCTGACTTCAGGGCGCCCCTTCCGGAAGCCTGCTAAAGTGGGCATACCAGCAGAAGGACAGACGTGCACCTGCAGGTCCCCCACCTTGCAAAGCCAACACGTCCTTTGCTGCCTTTCACCCTCATGTGGAGGAAATGAGAGATGGGATAGGGATAGACCCTCTACCTTCCAGCCTCCCCCGCTCAGACGGGGCTCTGCCGTGGGGCTGCTCCCACTTGGGCCACCACAGCCAGACACCCTTTGCGACATGGCCCAGCTCCCCCGCCAGCCGCCACGCCTGTCCCCTTCCCTTCCTCACACCCAGCTGGCCTTTCCCAGCTGTCAGAGATCTCCAGCTTTGTGGGAAGAGCTTAGGTGGTGGTCCTACTGGTTCCCCATGCTCCTCTCAGACCCCCAGCACTCGCCGGTCACTGTCCTCTGACCTGCACCTGCCTGCCGTTTGTGAGGCCGTGGCTGCCTTCGGCAGTGAGCATTGATCGGAACAAGGCTCGCTCATTCAAGGGCATCTCCTCTCCAGCTGCTGTCACTATGCTGGCGGAGTCGAGTCCTGTCACAGAGACTGGAGGGCCCACAAAGTCCAAAGTGTTTACTCTCTGGCCCATTAGAGAAAACATCAGCTGACCTCAAAGTTCTAGAACAGTGGTTGTCAGAGCACAGTTCCCAGAACCTCAGCATGGGCTGCAGGTCTGTTAAAAATGCAGACTGTGGGCCCCACCCCCGGTGTACTGAGTTCCGTGTTCGGCGGCGGGGAGGCCCAGCACCTGGGAGGTGCTGACAGTACTGAAGCCTGAGGACCCCCCACTGTTGTAGACCAGAAGCCCCTCCAACACAGAACCCAGTTCTACGTCTGTAGACCCCTCCGCCCAGCGCCGTGCTGTGCCCACAGCGGGTGCCTGGTAAATACTTGCTGGCGTGGGCTTGGTGGTGTGAATCTTCGGCTGAGGTGTAAAATCTGGGTAAGATGCATCCAGAGGGCAGCCAGTCTGGTGAGTGCTGGAGCAGCTCCTGTGAACCGCGTGTTCTAAGAGTAATTCTAACCTCAGCATCACTCTGTAGGGAAAACCACTGTTTGTATCTGTACGCTGGTTTGTTTTGGAGTTTCTCCACAGTGTTTCGTAAATGTCTTGTGATACACGCTTGAAAGCTGGTATTCCTGTGAGCACTCAGAGGGTCTCTCCACAGGAGGGCGTTTGGGAGATACCTGACTGCACTTCCGAAGGGAGAAGTGCAGCTCCCGACGCCTTGTGCTGAACCCACCAGGGATCGCCCGAGACCGAGCCCGCTGTGGGCCCCGAGCCCGGCATCTCAGTGGCGTAGAGGCCAAACGTGGTTCCTTCGACCCTGGAGCCAGGAAGGTGGGCTGTCCGTGAAGGAGGGCTTGGGCCGAGGCCTTCGTCAGCCTCACGGAGCCGGCCAGGCCTGGGATCCACAGCCAGGGAGGACAAGAAGGGCTGGACCGCTCGTCACAGAGGCTCACTTAGTGCCCTGCACAGAGCACCGTGATGACGCCGACGAAACATACAGCATCACTGTGTGACTCCCGAAGAAGACAGAAGGAAACACACACCTTCACGTCAGAAGGACATGGGCCTGTGAGTAAACTGAGGCACGGGAGGAAGAGCCAGGCCCTGCTTAGGGTTGGGGAGCCAGAGCGGCGTGTCTCCTGAGAAAATCTCTTTTAATGCAGTCGTACTCATCACCCTATTCCTTTTTTCTAAGGAAACATTTTCACAAACCAAACGATCATGTAATTTTCTTATTCTGAGATAATGCAGGCAGAAACAATGCCATTCTCAGGCTGTGGGGTGATCTCCGTGTTTAATATGCAATTTCTCATCTTTTAGTAGAGGTCAGACTTCTTTTATCTGTAATTAAATCTAGAATATGTTATTTTTTGATGGGCCTCATGGAGTTTTGACTTTATTGTTCTAAACATGACTGAGAAAAGAGTTCCGAGCATCAGTTCAGTGAGCGATTCAACCGATAACCCACTCACTACGGAAACAGGGATCATAAAGTGCCCTTGATCTGACCTGTGGGGCTGCGCTGTCACGGGGCCCCACGCCCTCCATCCAGGCCAACTCCGTCCACTCCGTTTCCCTCCAGCTGCCGCCTTTGCCAGCCACTGGCCTGCTGGTAGCTTGGGGCCTGGCACTGCCCGGCAGTCGCCTCTGACTTTGGGAGCAGCTGGTGCTGGGCCGCGTCCTGAGGGCAGCTCACGTGGCTCTTCTTCCTGATTCTCTGAGTCACATCTTGTGTTAGTCCTCTGTGGACCTTTGCAGGACCCTGCTGTGATGCAGTGTCCTTGGTTTTCATGAACGGTGAGGTTAAGAAACCCTTTTGGAGGAGACTCAGCTGCACCTGGTGACCGTGCCTCTCCAGGTCTCTCAGCAGGGAAGTCCCTCGCAGGCCTCCAAGCTCACGCCGGGGAAGCTGGTTCCTGGGTAGGTTACGAATCCTGCCCCTGGGTAGTAAGCACCACTCAACTCTCACGTTCTCCTCTGTCCTGACTGCCAGAGCCCCACACCTGGAGTTTGTGCTCACTTGCTCAGCTTTTGTCACGCAGGCGATGGCTGTGTTGTGTCATGTCACGTCACGTTACACACCACGTTATTTTTCTGCTTTCCTTCCCCTTCATTACTTTTTTCTCAGCCTTCGTTCTGTATTAAGGTGAGTGTTTGTATCACTGCACCTGAGTTCCCAGGTGAGCTGCTTTCAGTCTCTTTTGGAGGCAGGTGGAGCATCGCTCAGCCAATGAGGTGAGCTGCTCTGTGCCCCGTCACCACGAGCCCCTGCCCCTGGGAGTCTGCTCCCCAAGGACACTCGGATAACCTGGTGCATCCGTAGTAGGCTGCGCATACAGAGTCGCTGAAAAATCCCATTTGGCCGTGCTTGGCTGAGAATGCGATTGGACCGGCGTTGGGTCTGTGTTCCTCCCCCTTACAAGGAGCAGCTGTCCTCCAGCGAGTGAACTTCGGGATGTCACTCGAATGGGACCAGTCAGCAGTGCCACTGTGAGAAAGAGAAGGGAGTGTCTGGGAAGGACGGATCCTCTGGCGTCCTCCGTATACACCACGCGGGTGGCTCTCTCGCTTGACAGTCAGGGTCTTCAGCAGACGCTCCACAGAGAAGCTGCAGGGCGATGCCTGCAGCGTTACCGACGTGCAGATGGAGGACGGCGTGGGGCAGCCTCACCCCCGGGCATCCCTCCACGGCGTCCCCCAGGCGCTGGGCTGACAGGCCCTTCCTGCTGGTCCATAGCTTTCTCATGCCTCCAATACACTCGTGGGGCTGTGGCTTTCTTCTAGAAACTTGTCTGGGTATCTGGTACGGGTGGGTTCAGAGGGACATCCCCAGCGGAGGACAGTGTGTCCCGGCCTCTTGGCTTGCTTCTCAGGCACCAGGGCTCGGAACGTCAGGCTGTGTCCGGGTCGTTTGAGTCAAGTGAGGTTAAAACCTTCCTGCCTGGTGCATCTGTCTGTGTTCTAGGTGAACTGTGTGGCACTAGCTCCCAGCGTCTGTCCTCCCTCTTACCTGGGAAGGTTCACGCTCTCTTTGGAGCAGGAGCCTCACAGCCTCCAGCCACATGCACACGCACCGGCAAGGCCATGGTTGTGTCGAGGTGTCGCCTGTTTGTGGACAGCAGCAGCAGCACAGACCCTGGGGTGGAGGTCACAAGAGCTGCATGCAGCCTGCAGCTCATGACCAGCTGTGCACGCCCGGCGCCGTCGATGAGGTGGGTGATGGCGCTGCAGAGAATCCACAGAAACTCTTCCTGGACAGCCTAGTGAACACTGGTTAGCGGAGAACAGGTGAAATACGGTTTTTGTTTGCATCAGATCCATCCCGAAGGGTCTGCCCAGTGTCTTACCCTGAACAGTGGAACTGTGTGCATGTGTGCACGTATGTGCACATACACGTGTGTCTAAGCGTGTGCGATGGTCATTAGTAAATCAGAATTAAATTTGATCGTGGTCTCCTTCTGGAAGCTGTCTAGATCATCCTCTTCCCTGAGCTGTAGCTGATGGTGCTTGATAACTACAGCCCCTCATGCGTGTTCATAGCATGTTGCATCAGGAGGGAGCTGGCACCTACAGCACAGGCTGGATCCGGCAGGACTGAGTGTGCATCCCAGCGCCTTGGTTCACACAGGGCTTTGGATGAGTTACAAGTCTTCTCTAAACGTCGTTTTCTCCATCGTGAAGTAGGGCCGATGCCGTCCCTGTGGGCCAGTGCAGGATCGTGTTGACGATCTCTGCAAGCTGAAGGGTGCAGGGACTTTGCCATCATCATTGCTGTTGTGCGGATCCTGTCTCACAAATTGTCCTAGGGTCCCAGGCTCCACAAGTGGGCGAGAGGCTTGCTCTCTGTGGAGCCGAGCTTTCACTGACCGAAGGAGCAGGAGCCGTGTTTATGCTCGGCTCTGTGAATGTGTCCCTAGTGTGGCCACGTGGCATTTCCTGTGGCCAAGGAGGAGCTGTTGTTTTGGATTGTGTTACTTTTTTTGTCTTAAATCATTAGCTACCATCTTTGCTTGTCATAAAAAGTGGTGTCAGACCCTTTCACATGGGCAGAAAGGACCGCATTGTGGTTGGTTCCTGCTCAGAAGGGCTCAGGGGATGTTTCCCCTGGATGATTCGACAGGTTAACAACCTACTTGTCCTCAGGTTTCACCCCTGAGAACTCAGTTTTGTTCGTAGCTGAGAAGTCACGAGAGACGAGCAACGTTAGGTCAGGAAGGACACCCCATGACTTTCTCATCTGGAACTCTCGGAGCCATGTGCAGTGGCTCATTAAATGGCAGCCTCTGGGCCCATACACAAAACCTTCATTAGAAACACATAACTCTGGGTATCATTTGCCGTCACCTAATGTTCATGGTGCAGCTCAGGGGCTGCAGGGTGGTCGGTCTTCCCTTCTGAACCGTCGGTGACCTTGAGGAGGCTTCTTCGTGGTCTGTTCCTCTGCAGAGCATCCATGCCGTGCTGGGCTGGGCTGCAGGGTTTGCTGCAGGGGCTCGTCGATGGGAGGCTTTCCCTGGAGCACGTGTCTGGGGGGTTGGGCACCCGCGGGTGCACGTCCCTCTCCTCGTTAAGTGGTTCTTGGGTCATTTGCGCACATCAGTAATTGCAGAGGCAGATGCGCCCCCTCTGAGCAGAGCGGTCTGGCTGGTCCTGCAGGCCTTTCATTTGCCACGTGAGGCAGCAATGATTGTAATCAGTTACCGTGGGCTCTGCCTCTCGGCCGTGACCATGCGTCACTGAGTCGATGCCTGAGTGACAGGGACAGAGTCGTCCCATCCCAGGGGTGGGGAAGATGCTCTTCAGGCAGCAAAGTTAAGCCACCTCAACGAACTCCACACTGTGGAAGGTCAGTTTGGTTTAAGGAAATATCAGATTGACGGAATGTTTTGAAAGAAACGCAGTTTGTAAGTACTGAGCTGAAAGCCCAGCCTCAGCACAAGTGTGCCCTATAAAATAACTTAATAAATGAAATTTTTTATTCAAACAAAATGCCTAGAAAGGTCTTTCTTCACTCCTTTCAGGCTTTCCTTCTTAACAAGGCCAATACAGCCTCTCTTGATAGTGTTCATTGCTTTGCAAAACCTTTCACTTTTCGTAAATGTACAAAGATAATGAATGTGGTGTGCTTAGCAGACCGCCTGGCATGTGATGGGAGCTCCATCTGCAGGAGCTGGTACTGTGGGTGGAATGTGTCCCTCAGAAAGGTATCTTGAAATCCTAACCTCTGGTACCTGTGAATGTGACCTTATTTGGAAATAGGGTCTTTGCTGATGTGATCAAGTTATCATGAGGTCTTGAGGGCAGGTCTTAATCCAATATGACTGGTGTCCTTGTAAGAAAAAGGAAACACCACATGAAGACAGAGACATAGGGCAGAGGTCACGTGAAGAGGCAGACATTGGAGCGATACGGCCACAAGCCCAGGAAGGCCCAGAGAGCTGGCCACCACGAGGGCCAGAAGAGACAAGGAAGGGCCCTCCTCAAAGCCTCCAAAGAGAACATGTCCCGCCGACACCTTAGTCTTGGACTTTTGCCACCAGACTATGAGAGAACACATTCTGTTGTTTTAAGCCACCCGGTTTGTGGTGCCTGAGCAGAGAAGACTGGCCCAGCACTGCCAGCAGTTGTAGAATGCCGTGGGGTCTGCCCAAGCTGATGAAATAGTGCTGTCCAAAGTGTCATCACCCTAATACACTGGGGCACAGTTTGCTTCTCTGAAAATCGCTTCTAATTAGATTATTTGACATTTACAAGTCAGTAAATTCTGACTGTGCACTCTGGAAGATGGGTAAGGGATCAGATTCGCAAAATGTAATGCTTCCTGCTTAAAAAGATGCTGCTGAGAAAGGCTTCCTGTCTGGACCTCACCCTGTCCAGCTTCACCCTGTCCAAATTAGGAGAGCGCAGGATCACAGGGTCCTGATGGTGCCACCAGCCTCCTCAGGGCGTGTTCTTACAGAGACTGACCTGGGACGGAGTTCTGCTACCATGTCGTGCGCAGGAGGCACTGAGTCCAGTGGGGCTGAGGGTTCACCGTGAGACCAGGCCAGGTGGGGCCAGCATCTTGCTTCTGCCTGGTGGCCTTTCAGCCCAAGCACAGATGACCGCCTGAGGCACACACTACCCTCTGCAACTCATTTCTCACCTGTCTTTATTTTTAACACCTTCCTTCAAAAGAAAAAAAAAATCCAGAAAAAGAAGAGAGAACACCACCAACTCTCAGCATCCAGCACGTGGCCCAGCACAAAAATGACCAAGTATGGGAAAAATAAATACGTCATCTTGGTCATATTTCTTTCCTTCTTGCCTGGCATAGCCACAGGTGACAGGATGCATGTGCGTGGCATGAACCATGAAGTCTGCACAGACCTTCCTTTACCGCTCACTGCTATGTGACCTTGGGCAAGTAGCTCAGCCTCTCTGAGCTTTGATCTCCCTTTTGGAAGGAAAGCGTGACACTTGCCACCTATGAGTGCTGGAAGTGGAGTAGAGAATTGCAGGCTTAGCACAAAGCCTGACAACCACAAGAACGTGGAAATGTTTCACTCTCCCATCTCCCCAGTCTTCCTTCCAAAGCGCTTGACCTGTCTGCTTGCCCCTGTCACACCTTCTCTTCCACCTGGCTGCGCTTGTCCATTCAGCAAACACTCACTGAGCACCGCATGCATTGCCAGGACCAGTGAACCAAACAAATGCTCTCCCTGCCCTTTTGGGGCTCAAGATCTCAGGGAAGGAGGACAGAAAGGAGGTAAATGCACATGTGTCCGATGACACAGCTGTATGTGTGTCTCCAGCTGCATGGGGGGGATGTCAGACAGAGGTGGAGCCAGATGTGGGGCAGACCAGGCCGGCCCCACCAAGCCCTGGCAGGCAAAGCTGTTTGATTTTAGTAAGTGGAATAGAAAGTCTTTGAAGCAGCACGCTCCAATTTGTGTTTTTAAAAGACAGGTCTGCCACCATGAGAATAATAAACTTAGAGTGTCAGAGGGGAGAGCAGTGACCGGCGAATGCAGCATTCCTGGTGAGATGGCATGAGGGCTGAGGGCAGGGAGGAAAGTGAGCAGACCTGGGGAGGAGGCAGATGTGACCTTCCAGGATGTGACTGAAATGGCAGGAGAAAGAAGGAAGAAGCTGGTCTCTGGATCGAGCACCTGGGCTGATGGGGTGACTTTGCAGGTTGGGGGCAGATGGGAATTGCAGCCTGTGAAGAGAGTGGCACGGTTTGTTCTGTTTTAGCCACGACCAGAGGGAGATGTCTATGGGATGCTCCAGTGGTAACCATACAAGGCAATGGGTGAGACATCAGGGCTCAGGGGAGGGCGGGGTTACCGATGGTGCGGGAGACATCGGCACCTGCAGGTGGGCACTGCTGCTGGGGACCCCGTGCAGGAGACAAGAGCATTTCTAATCTACGATGACTTGTCACCTTGCACAGACAACACAGAACATTTCCATTGCAGTAATTGGCTAGGTTCTCATGGAGAAAAAGAAAAATCTTTACACAGATTTATTTATAAGAGATCATTTATTCATTTATTTATAGACAATTATTTATAAAGACAACAACTAATGAAATACTTTATTGGGTTATAGGTAGGGAGATTTTTGACATAATAGGAGATTTGATCTAGAGATTTAGGCAAATTAGAAGGAAATAAGGAAGAAGGATAACATTTTATCCTTAGAGCCAAGGAATTTAACTTTCCCGTAACTGGTGTTACTTGAGTAACACTCTCTTCATCTTGAGTATCTTTCTTGCCATTTCAGCTGCGTGTGAGTAGGCGCCTGTGACTGCAATGGAGAAATCAGCAGCTCCATGCAGGTGGTTTTGAGGAGCTTTGTGCAGGCCAACCGGTTCCCTATGCCAGGGGTTCTCGGAGACTTGCTAGAGCTGAGAAATGCAGTCCTCGTCACGGAGGCTGTTGTGGCAGGAAAGCAGGGTCTGGGCTCTCCTGGCAGCCTCCGTCCCCCCTCACCCTTGCTTGGGGACACAAGGTGGCCCTGAAGTCTGTCTCACCCCTGCCAGGCCATAGTGTGATGATTAGAGGCTTGTTTTATTTGTTTTTCTCAAACACAGACCAGGGAAGAATTGAAACCTTGTTATCATAGGGCCAGGAGGTGAGACTAACAGACCATATCATTTCACAGGTGTACCGTGGTATTTTTAAGCCTCCTTGGATTTGTGATAATGTTGGATATGATTTGGTTTATGGTGTATCCAGACACTTGTCATGAAAAGGAAGAGTTGTATCAGGCTCTGCTGTGTGGAAGGTTGAACTTAATCTCACGTCATACTTTCCCAAAGTTTAGTGACCCTGGTACCACAATGAATGTGGCCGTGTCAGGAAATTTGAGTAGAATGCACCTGCAGACCCAGCCAAAGTGCAGAAGCTTCCATTTCATTCTGTAACTGCTGACAGAGCAGAGAAGGCAGGGAGGGATTTAAAGGAAAAGAGGCATAAAGAAAGGGGGAAAGATGGATTTAGGACACACAATACCGTGTCACCCTGGACTCTGTAGAGGGCCCAACAACATGTGCCCTCACCGGATGTGCCCCCTGGACCTTGGCCTCCCCAGCCTCCAAAACTGTAAAAGTATATTTCATTTTTTTATAAATTACCCAGTTTCAGGCTTTATGTAAAGAGCAACGGGAAAAGTTCTGATACAAGCTGCAAACAGAGAACGACGACGGACGCTCCTGTCCTCGCACACGCCGAGCTGCGCGGAGAAGCGGGAGCCGCGCGACTCTGCCGAGAGCTCTGGGCGGCCGCTGTGGGGCCGCTGTGCTAGTGCGGGCCTGTGGACGTGCTTTGCTTTGAGTTTTGCAGACTTCTGACACGTCTGACGGCTCCTTGTGTTGTCAGATGAGCATGGTACCGTGGGTGTTGGATGCTCTGGTGAGTGGAGGATCACGGCCCCAACACGAGAACCAGATGTGGTGCCTGGTTTCACACACACTCGACCTGCGAGCAGTTGTGGAACCCAAGAGAGGCGCTGCTGCAATGACCCCAAGCACCGGTGAAACAACACCTGCCCGTTAAACTCACTGTTCTGTTTTTTTTTTTTTAATTGAAACATAGTTGATTGTGCATATCTGTGGGGTGTTACATCGAATATTGATACCTGTGTGTAATATGTGATTCTCAAATCAGGATAATTAGTATATTCAACATTACACAACGGAATCATGTTTTGTGGCCCTTTACCAACTTCTCACAAAACACAGCCCATTTCCCACCTCCGGTGGCCTCAGTTCTGTTCTCTCCTTTTAAAAGTTCAGTGAGTTATTGCGATTGGTCTATCTTTCTTTTTTTATTTATTTTCTTATTTTTTGTTCGTTCCCACTTATAAGTGAGGACATGCGGCATTTCTCTTTCTGTGCCTGGCTAACACAGCTTTCTCCAAGCTCATCCATGTTGCTGTGAATGGAAGAATTTCATTCCCTTTTATGGAAGGGTAGTATTCCATAGTGTCTGTGTACCACAGTTTCCTTATCCAGTCGTCTGTCGATGGACATTTAGGTTGGTTCCATGTCTCAGCGATTGTAAACAGAGCTGTGATGAACATGGGAGTGCGGGTGTCCCTTCGACAGGATAATTTCCGTTCCTTTGGGTATAAACCCAGCAGCAGGATTGCTGGATCATATGGCAGTTCTATCTGTAGCTGTTTGAGGAAACTCCGTACCGTTTTCCATGATGGCTGCACTAATTTACAATTTATAATTCTGTTGTATTGATTGTATATGCTGAAAAAGACTTGCTGAAATTAAAACAAAGTTGGCAAAATTTAACTAAGGGAAATAATCTTAGGTAAAGATTTGATTTGAGATGATCAAATCAGATTGATCTGAGATGTGGCCGGTGACAGTGTGCACACCAAAACATCCCCTCCGAGACCCAGGTGTCCCTTAGTCCTGGGCACAGGGCAGTGCTCGGTTCTGTTGAAAAATGAACACAGAAGTGACTTCTACAAACGAGGTCTTCCCAACACTTTCCCCACGGGCTCCCTGGGGTGTGGGCGAGCACACTGTGGGTGAGCACCCTCTGCTTGAGCCCTGCATGCCGTGCCCACGCTGTCCTATGGAGCATCTGTGGAGGACATTGAACTAAGTCTGGGGCAGGATAACATCGCTCGTGGGGGGACCATTAGGTTGAGATCAGCAGGATGTGTGGAAGTTAACAACCCAGCGTAAAGGAGGCAACAACACACAGTCAACGCTGTGCATCAGGACAGAGTGGGGACCTGCTCAAAGGTCTGAACTAAGTCCCACAACAAAAAGGAAGTATACAGGGCTAGACCGTGGACTTCACCCACAGGGTGCTGTGGTTTGGAACATGAGGCCCTGTTAGAAGCATCCCCAGAGGAGATGGGCTGGGCAGAGCAAGGAGAAGGTGGAGGAGCCAGGGAGACACACGCAGGACCTTGGCCTGGCCTCGGATGCTGGCACGGGGTGCAGCCAGTAGGATTTGGTGACGGGCTGGGGGCGGGGGCGCAGTGCAGGCAGACATCGTGGTGCCTGGGAGCATCCAGGAGGAGGTGTCAGATCAGCAGAGAGGTGCAGAGTCCCACCCCCGCCCCTGACCACGGCCACTGGACTCTGGAGAGGAGGGGCTGCCCGACAAAGCCCCCCTGCCAGCCATGCGAAGGCATTCCGGAGCGTTTGCGGCATAAATATGATCAATCTCAGGAAGTGATTCAACAAGAAACAAACAAGCTTGTCCCTCAGACCCTGGGCTCACAGAGGCCGGCAGACACGAGCTCCACGCTTGTAGCCGGATAAACGTCTGTCTTTCCTTTTCCGTCTTCCTGTTCTTCTGTCCTTTATCCCAGCAGAGAAATCTTTTTAATGTCTGCAGAAAGGGTGGCCGTTCTCCGCGTGGGACCCCAGCGGGACTTCTGCGGTTTTCTTCTGGTCTCAGGCCAGGAGCACAGCCCGCTTGGCACGCGCAGCACTGATTCCTCGGGAGGGGCCCGCGGAGCTGTCGCTGCGTCACCCACATGGGCGCGGCCCCACGCCCGGGGAGCCCGAGTCTGAATGTTAACTTGTAGCCAAAATGTAGTTGGAACTGATTTCTCTTGATAGGATTCCACACGCTCTCTAGGGTTTCTTTAAATCTTCCACAGTAGGTTTAAACATCATTTAAATGAAAAGAAAGTTATTTATATGCAGCTTTCCCGAACATGCCTGTTATGTTTAAATGCTTTTCTTTTACCACATTAATTTACTAGATTTAATCGCTTTAAGTGTGTTTTAATAAGACCCACTAGGAAGATGGGATTCCCATGTTTTCTCAGTGCGCACTCCTCTTCAGAAGCGTCCATACTTGATTTAAGATGCTCGGGTTGGCCCTGAACATTTTTTCGTTTCTCTTTTCTGAGTAAGCCGTTTTCCTCTTTTCTACACTCTATTCGCACATTAATTAAGTAGTTAAGCCTGGACAACGAGCCGCCCTCAGGGTCCGCGCCTCAGCAGGGGACACACAGGCCGCCCCAGCCCGACCCGCTTGCTGGAGGCCGCGCGTGTCGCCCGCTGGTCTCCTCCGTCAGTTGCCTGTTGCTCGTCTGCTCTGGTCGTGAGATTTTTCTACAGTTTTAGCTTTTTTTTGTTAAAGCCCCTTTGACTACCTCGATGCCGAGAACCTAGTGGTGAGGGGCTTACCCTCTGAAATTCTTTCACAGGCAACCTCGTGTCTCCCCAGCCATACACATCGTTCTAGGCTGGTTTATGAAAATCACTTTTATTGGTATTCTTCGAGAATGAAAAGATAATCCCCTCCCAAGACTATGACAACGTGAGAGAGCAGCACTGTCGGTCCTCACAGGTGGCATGGAGCAGGTGTGGGCAGGGGAACAGAACCTTCCACAGCTGCAGGGCTGAGGCCCGTGATGGGGGCTGGCGGAGGCGCAGCTCTAGGAAGGTCCTGGGCGGGCAGGGTGCTCGGTGCCGGGCCTGGAGGGAACGTGGTGGGCCACGGCAGCTGCCGGGCTGGCGGTGGCTGTGCTGCTGTGATCTCTTGAAGTGACTGAGGGGCGCTCCTCTGTGACCCAACATGAGGCAGAGAAGTGACAGCAGCTTCCCCTACCCCCGGTGGAAGAGACTCAAGGCCTCCCCAGGAGGTGGACGCTGTGGGTGGTGGATGACTAAACCAAACTTCATATACTTCATTATTTTAAGGATTTCCCCCAAATAACCACAAAATCCACAGTCACCGCTTTTAGAGGAATTCAGTTAAGGTTTTCTGTCTTTCTTCAACTTTCACAATCCAGTTTTCATATACATATATATATGAAATATATACTTTTCACATATGAAATGTGTATACACACACACACATATATATGTATTTTTTTGCTTCCTTTTAAAGTTGAAAACAGTGAACAAGTGAGTAGAACATCAGAGAAGATTGCTTCTGATAGAGAACGCCACGCACAGTGAACACCAGCACATGCTCAACAACAGAAACAAATGTCCCTGCTAGAAGTCATTGCTGTATTAATCTAATTCTGCTATCTAAGATGACATCATATCTTTGAAACAGTGTCCACTTTAGTGTACAGGGACTTTTCAGGATCAGAGGCCAAAGTTCCATGACCTGATGAGCTAATTGGATGTGGTGGCCTCATATGCGGGTGGGAGTCTCTTGTCACCAGCTTCTCATCAGAGACACAGAGACTAGTGTCTGTGCTCATGCCTCACTCACACACGAGTGGCACTACCAGTTCTCTGTTCCTCCCTCTCTGCCAGGCAGTCACGGCAAATTTAAATTTTAGCTTTTGTGTTTCGAGCTTACTGCGTCTGCAAAGCTGTTTACAGGTGCCTGGCAGTCAGCTCCTTGTTTAAGTACAGTGTGTATTTTGACATGTGAATTTACATGAGGCATATTTAATCAGTCACAGTGATATGCTAATTGGATTCATCTGTGAACTGAATAAAAAACACATTGGAAGAAAAATGAAGTAAACTTATTACCAGCTGAGACATTTTGTAATCAGCGCTGTGCGTCATCAAAATGTGAAAAGATAAGGTGGAAGGTATGTGCTGCGGGAAGCATCCGGGCTCAATTCAGTTCGTCCCGTGTTCTGGCTGCAGCAAACCACAGGGCCCGCTTCTGCTCTCCGTGGTGCTGACCGGCGCTGCTCACACCAGGGTAGCCTGTGGATCTAGGGCGGGGACAGGGCCTAGGGGTCCTTGAAATTCGTGAATTCATGGTAAGTGCTGATTTTATTGTTTTTTGGGGGGGGTCTATGTTTGCTGTCCTTCCCTGCCTGCCCCCCAAGTCACATGACTACTTAAGAATTGAACAGTGACTAGAACTCAGTGGAGGTGATTTCTGTGTTGCTCCAGTGCACTTTCTCACGTTAACAAAACAGTCCAGAGATGGACACTTTCAACAGTCAAGTGGCATAGGGTTGGCTGTTACTACTCCAGGTGGGGCAGGGCCACCCGTTGGACAGCTCCGCATACACACCCTCCACGGGCATCACCAGCTTCTGTGGCTTTCTCTGATCTGCTCAGAAACACTTCTGGGGTTTGAATATTTTAGTTGGAAACTGGCAAAGGGCAGCAAAAGCCCCCAGGGTATCTTGAACCCCCACAGCATGCTCCCCATACCTCCCACTGGGGGTGACTGTCGTCTTGGTGTTGTTCACTCTTTGTCATGGAGTGTGCTTCCTGTGCCACTGCATGGGGGAGTGGGCTTCTGGAAATCCAGTGGCCAAGGTGAATGTATCTGAATGGAGCAGTAGGTGGAAGCAGAGGGTCCAGCCTGAACCAAGGACAGGCTGGTGGGGGCCTTTCATTTTTCAAATGAACAGGTGTGCATGGAGGGAAGAATGTATTTTTCTTTTCTGGTAGGTACTGGAGGAGCTGGGGAGCAGGCAGGGTGAGCATAGTGCGGGGGGACAGAATGCGTTAGAGGTCCCAGCCTAGCCTGAACTTCCTCAGAGAAAGGAGCCTATCTGCTAATCCCATAGCAGAGCACAGCAGGACTGCTGACGGGGAGCCCATGCGATGATATTGCACCTCGGAGGGCTTTGGGAAAGCTGGGAGGCCACCGGTGCAAGTCAAGGGTCTGTGGGTCTTGGAGGCGATTCAGGAGTGCTGTCTTTGAGCCTCATGGGACACTCATAAGGCTCCATGAATAATCAGAGGAGTTCCAGAAGAGGTGGCCTGAGTCTCTGCAGGTATAAGTCAGTAAAAATCAGGTATCAAAGTTGATATAACCATATTTTTAGCACTAAAGTGAGAGGACACTAAACCAAAGAAATATGAAAGGAAGTTGCACCCACAGGTATTCACAACATATAGCTTAGCAGAGGTTTAATTCTATGAATCATGTTTATCTTTGATTCTAATAGAAGATAGAAATAGTGTAATTGCTTTAAAACATGAATAATCCATGGAAATCTTCACTCACTGAATGTTTCTACTTTTTTCAATGTAATTCTGTCAACAGTGTTCTAAGCAGCAGCCTTTCTTTAGCCATTTATAAGGTATTGTGACTTAGACATACATTTTCAGGAATACACTCATTGTATAAATCAAGGTGTGTCCATTAACTTCCTCCTCCATAAAATAGTAATAGTAATGCTGCCTCAGAGGGTTGTTTAGGAGACACACACTGAGCACAGTGCCTGACACATAAGAACTGCTCAGTACATGTTGGCTGCCATTATTAATATTTTTTTATGCATGGAATAGGAGTAAATGAAATCCTGACTCACATTCTATCCTCAGAAACTTAAGAGTAATCACCAAGCCATGTGGACATGTCTAGTTATAGGCATTAAGTGGAACAAAACCATATAGTCAGAGTAAAGAGGTGTCCACCCAGGAATTCAACCTTAATAAGGTGGTGATGATGATGGTGATGGTGGTGATGGTGGTGAACATGATAGCTATGATGATGGTGATGATGATAGTCATGGTGGTGGTGGTGATGATGATGGTGATGGTGATGATGGTGATGGTGATGGTGATGGTGATGGTGGTGATGGTGATGATGGTTTTGGTGATGGTGATGATGGTGGTGATGGTGATGATGATGGTGATGATGGTAGTGATGATAGTGGTGATGTTGATGATGGTAGTGGTGATGATGGTGATGGTGATGGTGGTGGTGATGGTGGTGGTGATGGTTTTGGTGATGGTGGTGATGGTGATGATGATGAAGATGGTGGTGGTGGTGGTGATGATGGTGGTGATGGTGATGAAGATGGTGGTGATGGTGGTAATGATGAAGATGGTGGTGGTGATGGTGATGATGGTGGTGGTGATGGTGATGTTGGTGGTGATGATGGTGGTGGTGATGGTGATGATGGTGGTGGTGATGGTGATGAAGATGGTGGTGATGGTGATGATGGTCATGATGATGGTGATGGTAGTGATGGCGATGGTAATGGAGATGATGATGGTGGTAATTGTGGAGACACAGGCACTCACATTATTACAAGCATAACTAACTCACCTAAGTATGTAACAGTTGATTTTGCAGAGCCAAGCCAGGTTCCTCTGCTATGAAGAGAACTTAAATCTAAGAAGATAAAGTAATGTGAGAACAGGGAGGGGACATCTGTGAGTAACAGGGCCTAGTGGTCTCCAGATGAAGACAGCACTTTTTCTCCATGCATTTCTACGTGGCCTGTAAGAGAAATTTCTAATGCCATAGAGCTGTCATGTTACAGAGTTGGAAAGGCACCATTTTCCCAACATTTTATTATGAAAATATACAAGCAGAAAAATTGAAAGAACAGTACTTAACTGTATGTATATGTATGCATGCATGCATATGTACGTATGCACATTCATGTGCATATTATTACTTAGATGTAGATTTATAGAAGAAAAACACCCTTAGAAGAAAGCGCTTATGCACTACTCTTGGCCACCTTCAATACTGATCTCTCCTCTTTGTACCTGTTGGTCCCACCCTGTTAGCCCAGTTCTGGCTCTTACCACCTCATGCCTGGACAAGGACTGCCTTCCTTGGTTCCATCTGCTTGCAGAACCTCTAACCCAAGGTCACCCTGCACAGTCCCTGCTCATCTTCCTGTGACTCCACCCTGGTGTGTCACTGACTTGCCTGGGAACTTTCAAGTTGCCCATTTGCACCAAGGAGAGTCCGGCCTTCATTCTGGTTAAATTTAGACAGACATCTTGGCAAATAGGTGGAGCTGCTGTAGAGCTAGAGGAACACACTCAGGAAGGAAGACAAGCACTCAGCTTGTAAATGGCAGATGAAGATTATTGCTGTGAAATTCATTCCCACCTTCCCCAAAGTGTCAGCTGGGGACATCTGCATTAGGAAACACAGAGCATGCTCGGGTGGGTGTGCTTTCTCCTCTGCTCTGGAACCCTTGGTCGGGTGTATTCTCGTGGCTCTTGAAGTCACAACATTTTAAAGTCTCAGTGCCCTTTAATCTCAAAGCTGCCAGTCAGTGCACCACATTTTGAGACATCAGCTGGGATTTTATATCGTTTTCAAAGGCGAGGTGTTGAGGACATGCCACGTAAGAAAGTCAAGGATCATCTCTAGCTAGTGGAAGGGCACGTGCTGGGAAGGGCTAGGTCAGCACTTGAGGATTTGGGGTTTTGCTCCCATGTCTCTCGCTGACCAGCTCTGCAGCTACCAGTGGGTCATCTGCCCTCCCTTGTTCCTTAGGTTCCAAATGATAAATAGGAGGTCTGTGCTAAACAGTTTCTGAAACCTATTCCAACTCACATTCTGCCAGTATGTGCCACCGCATCCTGCGCACTGCCGCATACCTCTCCAAGCCTTGTTGTCCCTTCCGTCCACTGTGCTTCTTGTGCTTATTACTGATGTAATATTTTAAATATTGATGTGAGGCCAGGACTACCAGGGGGTTCGGGATGCTTTGAGTGGCGTTTATCTGGACAGGCAGGATCTTTGCCACTGAAAAGTGAAAATCGGAAATCTGATGAATGTAAATATCTTTTCAATTTACTTTTTTAAATAAAAAATTTATTTCTCCAGTCATTTGGAGCTGCCTGGCATGGGGACTAGCCACGCTTTACTTATTCATTGCTGTCTTTGCTAGAAACAAAGAGCACTGATGCTGACATTATGGGACTGTTTTCCAACAGCCACAGACTTTTTTATCTGAGTCAGGTCTCAGGTCTCCAGCTTTAACCTTTGGATGGTTTCAACCTAAGTCCCTGGTCAGTTTAGGAATCAAAATCATATACACAAGAATGTATGTTCAGCCCAGTAGGGTTTAAGTGGATAACACCTTTTCTTTTTCTTTTCTTTTTTTTTTTTAATGTAGGGAAGTTTGCTTTAAAAACAAACAAAAAAAACCCCCAAAAAACCCAATGATTATTGATATAAATCTTGAGTGTGCCCTAAGGGAGTAAAAATTGCTCATATTATTTTTGGTCCCTTTTATTGTTTATGATATTTCCTATCTGTAATGCTTCTTATAGCATCTTCCAGGTGCACTTGTTGAGAATAAAATGCCATTCCTTTGGCAAACTCTTCAGTGCTCAAGTATAATTAAGCTGACATCTGCTGGTGTGGGAAAGGGTATCTTTCCAAGCAGAGAGAAGGTGGAAAAGGGGCCTCTGCTCACGGGACACCACTTCTGAGCATAGTCCCTCAGGAAAGCTCCTCATCTCAGTGGCTTGAGTCCCCTGCTCTCGTTGCTGTCTCCAGTGCAATTTGCTGTCCTGTGTGGACTGTGGTGTGAGTGGCATTGTCACCACGAGTGAGGGCCCTGAGCCCCTGCTCCTGCCCCGGGAGCTGGAGGCAGCCCCATCCTCCCCAGTGTCCCCTCCCAAGTGTGGCCTTCATTACGAGCAGCGACGCCTGACTCTTCCTGAGCCCCTGAAGACTGTTCTCCCATTGGGGGTGCAAATAATTTAGACCTGGCTCCCGATTATTCCCTGTTTACTAAGAAGAAGAGACACACACATTAAAGTGTTTCCACAGAGATTGGAGCATCACGGGAGAGGGGAGCGTCCACGCTGACTGCTCGGCTGCCGAGGATGCCCCGCTCCCCGGAGCTCCCGCTGCTGCTCACTCCGGTCCGTTTGCAGCTTCTCATGAAGTGTGTCCCAAGTACACTGGCTTAGTAATTTCTCCTCCTGTCTTCTGTGCCACTCAGTTGTCTTCATTTAACCAGGGACAGCTTTGGACATTTCTGTAGATGTTGGCTTATAAAATCATATAACTCAGATAAAGTTACTTAAAAATTTTTTTATCTTAAGTACCCCACAGGGTTGCATGGAGGGTTGGTTAATTTTATGAGAATTGTGTGTGCCGTGACATGCTGGGTAAATGTAAGACGTAGTTTTTATCCCTGGTCAGTCCTGGCTGTGGTGGTGCGACCTCTCCCTTGTTCTTTGCATGGCCCTCCGTAACTAGTAAACTGGCCTGCGTGTCAGGTTTCCCACAGCCCTTTTGCAGTGAGCGATGGTACGTTATCAGGACAGCTTGCTGACGTCGGCGCCCTGGGCCTCCGGCAACCTGCCTGAGCTCGGACATTGGTCTCCTCGATGCAGACGAGCCCAGACCCCTCTGTCCTTCCCGTCCTCGGCTGCGGCCACTGCCCGCGCGCCACTCCCGCCTGCCTGGCATTTGGTGTTGGGGGTGCTACTGCCGATGAGTATTTCTGTTGAGAAACTTAGCAGCGCTTTGAAGTCGGGCAACAAGATCGTGCATCCCGCTGATGTCCCCTCCTGACCTGATCCCAGAGTTGCTGGCGTGCGGGCTGAAGGCGTTTGCACTGAGTACACATCTCCAGTTTAATGGGTAAGGACATGGTTAACAAAGATGACGGTCTTTTCTGCACAGGATGTTAAAAACCTGCATTTGCCCACTGAGATTAGAGGCAAGTTTTCCCTTCACATAGCACGATAGTTTAATTACCCAGGCAGGAGCTTTGTGATTTAACTCACTCCTCATTCCCTTCTGCGTTTCTTGGTCTCTGCCTTAGAGTGGCCTGATGTCTGGCATAAGGAAGGATTCCAGAACCTTCATGTATACATTTTGTTTTGTATAGAAATACAGAAATTATAAAAGGAAACTGGCCAATCTTTCCTTTTAACAATGACAACAGCATAATACAATAAATCACAGGCGGTTCATAAAGTCTGCTTTGCAGTGGTGCCAGCCTTGAGTCCCCATGAGCCGGCACTCTCTTGCCTGATGTGTCACAGCAGGTGTTCAGCACCGTGGACCCAGATGCTGTGATGAGAGGCCCGTCGGAACCCTCACCTAGCCAGAGCTCATCAGATACCTGCTGTGTGCTTGCGACACCTGGTGTGTAGGAAACCACGGGCCTGCAGTGCCCCTGCCCCCAGAAGTTTTCATAGAGTGGGCAGTGGCAGCACGCAACCGAAAAGTCAAGTCAGCCGTGAAGTGACGTGATGAGGATGCTGAGAACAGCAGAAGTAAACAGAAATATCTCCGTCAGTGCATTTGACACTCACGTGAATCTTTCGTCTCTCTGTGACCTAGTGATCCGTGCATTTGGTAGAGAGCAGCTTCCATTCCCCAACACGTCACCACGTTCGACAGGGAGCGTGTCCACACCTCTGGTTACGTGAACTTGGCTTTGAAGGGGCCCACCTCTGACTGGAGTCTTTAACTGAGCAGACTGCCCGTCCTCACGTGTGCTGAGAAAGAGAGTGGCTCCAGCGGTGCGGGAGGTCGAGCTTCTGCTCTCCCCGTCGCCTTCCCTGCTTCTTTCTGCCGTGCATCTGGAAACCTGTTCCCTGGTTTCTCTTCCGGTGCTGTGGCGTCCCTGGGCAGAGGCACCTCACATGTGACTTGTGGGCAGAAGTTTGTCCAGCTTCAAAATATTTTGGTGCCTTTAATTACATCTTCTTTCAATACAGACGTCTTTCTTTTGTTGTTGGTCCTTGCCAAAGGCTTAACACAGGTAATATCTCTACGCAAAGAGTTCAAAACCATGTGATCAATAAGAGCTTTGAAAGATACAAGAATTAATAAAGGAGCTAGACATGGCTTGAGGGAAGTCTGTCTTTGCAACATGAACTTAATCACTGGCAGGGAAGGGAGCATTACTGGGAAAAGTCACGTGACAGGTAAGTTAGCGGAGGCTTGGAGCTGACCTTGGAAGAACTAAGTCCACATGAGCTTAGTTCCTCCTTTTTTAGACCTAACACACCAGGTTTTTCTTTAGGCATAGATTTTTCAAGAGACTAAATATTGACTGTCTGTACCTCTTAATTGTTCTGTTACGTTAATGTTATTGAGAATGACTTAGAAAAAAAGTCAACAGTTATTATACAGATGAGGTAATTTTTATTCCCCCTTTCACTTCCCTCGGTGATTACTAGTTCTGTTCAAGCACCCTGGCTTTCTTGCCGTTCCCCAAACATTCCAGGCGGACTCGCCGCCTGTGGCCTTGGCACCCGCTTCTCGGGGCGATGCCTGGAGCACTTTCCCAGGTGTCTGGGAGCTGCTTTGAGTAGCTCTGAGTCTCTGACCTACACCATTTTCCTTCTCTCCGAAAAACTTTTAAAATTTTTTGCAAGGCAGGTCAACTCTTGGCAAATTCCCTCAATTTTTGTTGGCTAAAAGCATCTTTATTTCTCATGTAATTTTGAAGGATAATTTCACTGGATACAGAATCCTGGGTTGGTGGTTCTTTTCTTTTAACCTTTTACATATTTCACTTCATTCGTTTCTTGCTTGTGTGGCTTCTGGGGAGGCCCAACGCGGTCCTTGCTTCTCAACGGCGAGGTTCTTCCCCGCCTGCCTGGGTTTTGTGCACGAATTTCTCTTTGTCTTTGGTTTTCTGATGTTTGAATATGATATGCCTAGTCGGTGTAGGCTTTGGGTTTCTTTGTTGCTGTTGTTTGTTTGCTTGTTTTTAAATCCTGCTTTGTGTTCTTTGAGCTTCCTGGATCTGTGGTTTGGTGTCTGGCATTAATTTTGAAAACATTCAGCTGTTGTCACTCCAAATGTTTCTTCTGTTTCTGTTTCTCTCCTCCTCCTGGTTTTCTTGGGTTTTCTTGCGTATGTTTTACCTTTTGTAACTGTCCCACTATTCCTGAAGAGTGTGTTCCATCTTTTTCACTCTTTTTTCTCTTTGCTGTTCGGTTTTGGGACCTTCTATTGACACATCTTTCCTCTTACTGATTCTTTCCTCAGCCGTGTCTGGTCTACCCACGAGCCTGTCACAGCCGTTCTTCATTTCTGCTATGGTGCTATTGATTTCTGACGTTTCCTTTCTTTATTTAAGTTTCTGTCTCTCTGCTTGAATTGCCCATGTGTTCTTGAGTGTCGTCCACTTTCCCCATTATAGCCCCTAGCATGTTAACTGCAGCTATTTTAGATTCCTTTCTGATAGTTCCACCTTCACTGCCATATCTGAGTCTAGTTCTTTTAATTTTTTTTTCCTTTTAGCATGCCTCTTTTAGTTGAAAGCTAGCAATGATGTATCAGATAAAAGGAAGTGGGGTAAATAGGCCTTTAGTATTAGGTTTTTATCTTTATCGGTCTATGATTCAGGCCATGTACTGTTTGCTGTAGTTGTAGTTGTGACGGGCTAAAATTTCTTCAGGTGTCCTGGTTTTGTCTTCCCTGTTTTCTTTGGCTTTCCCTAGAGACTTCTCCTTAAATAAGGCCTGAGGTGTGCAGTTCTTTTAGCTGTAATCCCCTGTTGTCAGGCAGGAGCCCTGTTGATGTGGTAGCAAGTGATGGGTGTGGGGGAAGGGTTCTGCAGTCCTGTGATTAGGTCCCACTCTTTTAGTGAGCCCGGGCACTGGGCTGTGATCTGTCATGTGCTGCCCAGCTCCTTTTTCTTCCTTAAGTGAGACAGGAAGGTCAGAGGGGGCTGGAACTGGGTATTTCCCTTCCCCCAGGTCAGTTAGGCTCTGGTAAGACAACTTCCCCTGAGGGCAGGCCTCTTTAAGAAGAACAGAATGCTCTGGACTTCTTTTGTGATGGGTGTCATACTGCAACAATTCTTTTGAGATGTGCTTTTTCACTCAAAATTATTCTTTGAGGATTTACCCACATTAATACCTTTAGATCTAGTTCATTCTTGTTGACTATAGTGTGGTTTTGCAGTATAATCTGTGCATCGTTCTTCTGAAGGATATTCAGGCAGTTTTTACAATTTTCCTATTTCCCCACAATATAACTTAATTAGGCATTATCAGACTTTTTAGTTTATGCCAAAGGGATGGCCTATGTATGTATTTATATGATAATACAAATAAAACTATGTATTATCATAGTTTTTATTTGCCTTTATCTGATTACTACTGAGGTTGAGCAGCTTTTTATAGATTTATTAGCTGTTCGAGTTTCCTCTGTTGTGAATTGCCTGTTTGAAGACTTAAATTTTCATAGTGGGGTTTTTTTGTCACTTTGTTAATGAAATGTAGGGGTTCTTTTTATATGTGTTATATTATTAATCTATAAGTACATAATAGATTTTATGTATTATATATAACATAAATATACCTTATATTAATATAAATATATGGTATGTTTTATATTTTAATATTATATGTAATATAAATACTACATATTTTATATATTACACAAATGTATATGTTACATAAAATATAAATATATTTATTTATATATAAATATTGTGTTTATGCACAAATGTTATATGTATTATATATAGTATAGTATTCTATTATATAATATATAATATTAAATTTGAATACTTATCCTTAGTACATTGTATATGCTACAAAAATAAAAATATAGCTTATCTTTATTTTTTTACATGGTGTCTTTCATCATATAGAATTTTGAAAAATGTAATCTCATCAACTTTATCAATATTTTTCTTTATGGTTTGGGGTTTAGGGGTTTTAGTCTTGATATCTTTCTCTACAATAATGTCATAAAATTATTTGCCCACATTTTCTTCTAAAATTTTAGAGTCTTTAACCCCTCTGGCATTTTTGTTGTGATTGTTATGAGATAAGGATTGAATTTTATCTCTTTCTGCTTAGATAGGGAGTTGTCCGGGCACCTTCATTTAATAGCTGAAGTAGCCTTTCTCTCTCCAATGTGTGATTCACATTTGTTGTAGATCCAGTTCCCGTATGTGTACTCTAACTCATCAACTTTATTCCACTGGCTCAGTTTGTCAGTCTTTCCAATACTATGCCGTTTTTCCTGTTATCAATTAAACTTTCTTGTTTTATTTTATCCTTTGTGTGAATGTCTGTTGAAGTACAGTACGAAGTGCACAAATCTTAAGTGTGCAGCTCGTTGAATTTTCACAAAGTGACTGTGCTGTGTCATCACCCTCCAGCTCGAGAGTGCACTTGGCACCCAGCACCTTCCCGTCCCCTGCCCCGTCATTAGCCCGACCGGGAGGTTGGTGGAGTCAGATGCATGCTGTCTTCGTGACTGGCCTGTCTCACTCAGCATCATCTGTAGGAGGCTCATCGACCACAGCAGAGAACACACTTTAACGTTCTGATAGTAGCAACCTTTCGACAGCGCGTGAGGCAAACTGCAGCCCTGCCCCGTTCTTTTTCGAAATTATCCACGTTCTTTATTCTTTTTTTATTTATTAGCCTATTCATCATTACAAATTGTAATTATTCTTTATTGCCCCTTACCTGACCTGTCACTCCCCAACCCCTCTGCCTCCCTGCCCCCATCTCTAGTATTCTCAGGTTTATTCTGTCCTTTTGAAAGTTCAGTGTATTATTGTGGTGCTCTGTCACTCTCTCTCTTTTCAACATGATGATTTCCACTCCTCTGGGTACGTTCCCAGCAGTGAGATTGCTGGATCATATGGCAGTTCTATCTGTAGTTGTTTGAGGAACCTCCATACCGTTTCCGCAATGGCTGCACTAATTTACAGTCCCACCAACAGTGCAGGAGCATTCCCCTTTCTCTACATCCTCACCAGCGTTTGTTATCCTTGGTCTTTTTAATAATGTCCAGTCTAACTGGGGTGAGATGATATCTCAGGGTGCTTTTGATTTGCATTTCTCTGATGATTAGTGATGCTGAGCATTTTTTCACATACCTGTTGGCCATTTGTGTGTCTTCCTTTGAAAAATGTCTATTCATCTCCTTTGCCCATTTTTTAATTGGATTATTTGGTTTTTTACTATGTAGTTTTTTGAGTTCCTTATGTATAATGGATATTAATCCTTTGTTGGATGTAGAGTTTTCAAATATTTTATCCCATTCTGTAGGTTGTCTTTCTGCTCTGTTGATTGGTTACTTTGCTGTGCAGAAGCTTTTTACTTTGATAGAATCCCATTTGTTTATTTTTTACTTTTGTTGCTTGCAGTTTTGGGTCTTATTCATAAAGTCTTTGCCCAGTTCTACTTCCTGAAGGGAAACACTTCAGGAATTTTATGGTTTTGGGTCTTATATTTAAGTCTTTAATCCTTTTTGAGTTGATTTTGGTGTATGGTGAGAGGTACAGGTCCAGTGTCATTCTTCTGCATATTCATGTCCAGTTTTCCCAGCACCATTTATTGAAGAGGCAGTTTTTTCCCCAATGTATGTTCTTGTTGCCTTTGTCAAAGATTAGTTAGCTGTAAGTGTGTGTGTTGATCTTCGGGTTTTCTATGCTGTTCTGTTGGTCCAAGTGTCTGTTTTTATGCTGGTACCATGCTGTTTTGGTTACAATAGCTTTGTAATCTAATTTGAAGTCTGGTAGTGTTATGCCTTCAGCCTTATTTATTTTTTTGCTCAGGATAGCTTTGGCTATTTGGGATCTTTTGTTATTCCATATGAATGTTAGGATTTTTTTTTTTCTGTGAAAAATGTCTTTGGTATTTTGATGAGGGTTGCATTGAATCTGTAGATTGCTTTGGGTAGTATGGATATTTTCACAATGTTAATTCTTCCAATCCAAGAGTATGGTATGTCTTTCCACCTTTTTGCATCCTCTTTAATTTCTTTCAGTATTGTTTTGTAGTTCTCATTGCAGAGATGTTTCACCTCTTTGGTTAAATTAATTCCTAGGGGTTTTTTTTTCTGCTAGTTTGTTACTGGAGTATAAAAATGCTACTGACTTTTGGGTGTTGATTTGTATGCTGCAACATCACTGAAATTGTTAATCAGTTCTGAGAGTTTTTTGGTAGAGTCATTAGATTCTTCTATGTATAAGATCATGTCATCTGCAAACAGGAACAGTTTGACTTTGTCCTTTCCAGTCTGGATGCCCTTTATTTCTTTCTCTTGCCTGATTGCTCTGGGCAGTACTTCCAATACCATGTTAAATAGTAGTGGTGAGAGCGGGCATCCTTGTCCTGTTCCTGTTCTTAAGGGAAAATCTTTCAGCTTTTCCCCATTCAGGATGATATTGGAGATTGGATTGTTGTGTATGGCTTTTATTGTGTTGAGACAATTTCCTTCAATACCTAATTTGCTGAGAATCTTTATCATGAAGTGATGTCGAATTTGTTGAATACTTTTTCCGCATCTAGTGAGATGATCATATGGTTTTTGTCCTTGGTTTTGTTGATGTGGTGTATCACATTTATTGACTTTCATATGTTGAACCATCCTTGCATCCCTGGGATGAATCCCACTTGATCATGATGTATAATTTTTTTTATGTTGCTGTATTGTGATTACTAGTGTTTTATTGAGGATTTTTGCATCTATGTTCATTAAGGATATTGGCCTGTAATTATCTTTTTTTGTTGTATCTTTGTCTGGTTTGGGTATGAGTGATGCTGGCCTCATAGAATGAGTTTGGGAGAGTGGCTTCTCTTTCAATTTTTTGGAATAGTTTAGAGACTTGGTATTAATTCCTTTTCAAAGGTTTGACAGAATTCAGCTGTGAAGCTTTCTGGTCCTGGGCTTTTCTTTGTTGGAAGACTGCTGATTACTGCTTCAATTTCATTGCTTGTTATCGGTCTGTTCAGGTTTTCTGTTTCTTCTTGCTTCAGTCTGGGTAGTTTGTATGTGTCCAGAAATTTATCCATTTCCTCCAGCTTTTCATATTGTTAGCATATAGTTGTTTATAATAGTCTCTAATGATTTTTCCTATTTCTTTGTTATCAGTTTGTAAAGTCTCCCTTTTCATTTCTGATTTTTGTTATTTGGGTCTTCTCTATTCTTCTGTTGTTTTTTTATTATTTATTTATTTTGTTAACCTAGCTAATGGTTTGTCGATTTTATTTATCTTTTCAAGAAAACAACTTTTTGTTTCATCAATCTTTAGTATCATTTTTTGGGTCTCTATTTCATTTAGTTCTGCTCTGATTTTAATTATTTCTTTCCATTTACTACTTTTAGGGTTGGATTGTTCTTGTTTTCCTAGTTCTTTGAGGTGTGGCGTTAGCTCACTTATTTTAAGACTTCCTACTCTTTTGATGTAAGTGTTTATTGCAATAAAATTCCCTCTTGGTACTGCTTGTCCAGTATTCCACAGGTTTTGATATGATGTATGTTTATTTTCATTAGTTTCAATGAATTTTTGATTTCCTGTTTAATTTCTTCTTGGATCCATAGGTCATTCAGGAGCCTGTTGTTTAGTTTCCATGCATTTGTATAGTTTCCAGAGTTTTGCTTGTTATTGACTTCCAGTTTTAATCCATTGTGGTCTGAAAAGATACTTGGAGTGATTTCAATTTTCTTAATGTAAATGGATTAAACTTCCCCTTCAAAAGACTTAGACTGACTGACTGGATTAAAAGGTAGACCCAAGTATATGCTGTCTTCAAGAGACTCACCTCACCTGTAAAGACACACACAGACTAAGAGTGAAGGGCTGGAAAAAAGATGTACCACACAAATGGAAACTGAAAGTGAGCAGAAGTAGCATTCTTATATCAGGTAAAATAGCCTTTAAACCAAAAACCATAAAAAGAGACAGAGAAGTCCACTATATAATGGTAAAGAGATCTATCCAGTTAGAAGACGTAACAATAAATATGTATGCACCCAACACTGGAGCACCCAGATACATAAAGCAAACACTATTAGGCCAAAAAAAGAAATAGACTGTTATACGATAGTAGTGGGTGACCTGAACACCCCTCTCTCAGCATGGACAGATCTTCCAGGCAACAAACCAACAGAGAAACACAGGATTTAAACCACACTTTAGACCAGTTGGAATGGGCAGATGTCTACAGAACATTTCATCCAACAACTATAGATACATTCTTCTCATCAGCACATGGAACATTCTCAAGGATAGACCACATTTGGTCGCAAATTATGTCTCAAAAAATATTTTTAAAAAATCAAAATCATATGTTCCTTATTCTTTTAAAAATAGTTTTCTAAATTTATCATTATACAATATGATCAATTTTCGTGGCCCTTTACCAGTTCCTCCTTTTTTTCCCTCCCGCTCCCAATTTCCCACCCACAGCAACGTCAATTCTGTTCTCTACTCTTAAAAAGTTCAACAAATTCTTGTGATTGTTGTATCTATTTTGTTTGTTTATTATTTATTTTTATTAGCTCCCTCATGTAAGTGAGAACATGTGGTATTTCTCTTTCTGTGCTCAGCTGTGGCGAGGATACAGAGAAAAGGGAACCCTTCAACAGTGTTAGTGGGACTGTGACATGTTCCTTATTCTGACAGCATTTTTCAAATGAGCTTGTCAAGTTCATGAAAATAATATTGTTTGGATTTTTTTTGGAATTTTATTTACTGTGTAGCCTTGTTTGGACCAAATTGGCATGTTACAGTATTTAGCCCTCCCATCTGTTACATGGCTTGTGTCTGCATTTATTTAGGTGTTCCTTCCTCATTGAGTAAAGCTGTGTTATTTTTACTATAAAGTTCTTAAAATAGTTGGTTAATTTTTTTGAAGTAGCTTAGTGTGATTGGGATTATGTTTAACTAATTTCTAATTATTTCTCATTATTTTATAATTTTTTGTTGTGGTATATAGGCACATTGTTTTGTATTTTGACCTTGTGTGTGGGATCTTTGAAGAAATCTTACGTATAATTGCTGGATTGTCATTTTTTTTAGATTTTTTGTGTAGACAAACATAGTGTTTGTCGCTATGAATATTTGTTTTCTTCCTTTCTATGATTTCATATCTTATTTTTTTTTTTTTACTGTATTTCACTATACTGAGAATTCTGGATACAGAATTCTCAGTATAGTGAAAATAAAAGGAGTTATTATAGGTATTTTTTCTTTCCCGACTTCAAGGAAACATTTTCAATATTTCATCCTGTGAAAGGATGATCTTTGTGGAAGATTTTACAGATAATCTTCATTGGATTAAGAAAGTTTTCTTCGTAGTTTCTTAAAATTTAAAAAAGTTAGAATAGACGAAATGCTTATTCTTGAATTTCTGTGATGTTATTGTCTTTTTCCCCCCTTTTCTTTAATCTCTTAGTATTGACAGACTTTCTGATGTGGAACCATTTTCACGTTCCTGGGATAGACCCTTTTTGTCATGAAGTTTTGTTTTAATGATTTTCTGCAGTTGGATTCTGTTTGCTAATATTTTTTGAGAAGTGAAATTCACTTATATTTATTTTTTATATTTTCTTTGTCCAGTTTTAATACCAAGATAATACTAAACTCATAAACTAATTCGTGGCTCTAGACCATGGGAGAAGTCTGTGTAACAGAGGGAATGGCTATTGCTTGAAGCTGTAATAACAGTGTTTAAATAATCTGGGCTTAGTGCTTTTCATGAAAGTTGATTTTGAATACTGATCTAATACTTAATGGTTATAAGTGTATCAGATTATTTTCCTTTTAGTTCAATTTTGGCATTTTGTACTTTTTCCCTGAAAGTGATTCATTTCATTTATGTATTCCAATCACGTTTCTGTCATTTGTAGCATTCTCTTGTGACTTTGCATCCGTCGTTATATCTCTTACCCTTTCCTAATGTTGTTTATTTTTCTTTTCTTTCTTGATAATTTTTATGTTTTCCTATTTTAACAGCGTTTTCAAAGAATCATCTTTTGTGTCTTTGTCTATGCTCTCTACTGTTTTTCTCTTCATTAGTTTCTGCTATTTTCTTGCAGTCACTTCAGAGTATTGTCTTATCTCAAGTTCATAAGGTGTTAATTCTCTAGTTTGCTTTTTCTTTTAAAGTTGGTTGACACTTTCTCCTAATTGTTTCATGATTGTTTCTTATAAGTTTATCTTGATGTTTCTCTTTTCCTTTTAGGAATTGTTTGGAAGCCCCAAGAATCCTCATTGTTGGACATGTTCCTCCAAAGCGGTTTTGATTCGAGTGATTCACATCAGTGTTATGTTAGATATATGAGTATTTTGTGTGTGTGTTAGAATGTGTGATACAGACTTAGGTTTCTATTTCTAATGAGAGATATTTTCGTTTTCACCCAAAGCCTGAAGAACAGAGGGCTTTTTGTCCCCTCTGCACCACAGGCAGGCTGTCCTGGCGCCCTTTAGTGCAGGATGAGCTGCACATGCCTGCACCTGCCAGGTGGGCTACTGAAGCCCCGCCCCACACTCCAGGGCACTGGACACCCCCACTCCCCACCCTCCCAGTTCATCTCCTGCCTGCTCGTTGCTCCAGCTGTGGGTTTCCTGTTTTGGCATTTGGGCATTTCTCTCTTTCGTGTTTAGTATACTTGTTGTTTTTATAGTGTTTGCTTGAACCTGAAGTCCCTCTTGACTTCTGAGTTTTTACTTTTATACTTGTTGATTATGAAATCAGAGTGTTTAAAAGCACACATTTCTCTTATGGATGCTTATAAATACAATGGCTGTTACATTCGATTTCTTAGACGGCGATTTCAAACTTTTGGTCCTGGGCTCAGTCCTACTTGGCAGGCCACGTGGTCTGATTTGGGAGCTCCAAAAGAAATGGTGACTGTAGTGTAGGATTACTATTTTGATCCTAATTGTCACTTTCAACATTTCGCTCAGTGCAGACAGCAGGGAAGAATTCGGTGCAGAGCTTTGACTGACAGGAAGCTTCCCTGTGTACATGTGTGGAGCTGCTCCGGAAACATGAAAGTCCGTTCTGCCAGATGCTGGCTGGTCTCTTGCAGCTGACGCTTCCTCGAATGCTGTTGCCAGCCCTCCCAGCGCACAGCCCGCGAGGCCGAGGCCTCCGCTGGGCCTCCACACCCTTTCCAGGCCTGTTGCCATCTGGGAGGGGTCCAGGTGCTGGGGTGGGTGCAGCGTCCGCCCACCCACCCCGACTCTCCTTCCTGCATGTGGTGTGGCTCGCCCCGGCCTCTGTCATGTCCTGCAGGAGGCCGACCTGTCTGCACCATTCTCACATGACCGAAGTAGATGCGCTGATTTGGTTACTTGACATGCTCTTCCATAGTGTCTCCTCAGCTCTGGAACCTTTTTCTTTCTTCACTGTTTTCCCCGAGTAAAAAAATTACATTTGAGGTGACCCTGGCTCCTGGAGACCCACGGCTCTTGACCTGGGTTGCTCCAGCCCTTTGGCTGCATTTCTGATGCTGTGGGGAGATGCAGGGTCATGGGCCACCACCTGCTTGAGGGGACAGGACGGGACCTGATTGTCTTGTTTGCTGTCCAAATAAACAGTGATAGTTAAAGAGGGATTGTTTTCATACATATTTTAAACCACAGACACTTTAGGGGTTTGTTTGAAAGACATACGGGTGCCATTGGTTAATCACCCTTAGAGTTGGATTTCATAGGCATGTAAATTAGTTTGTTCATTTGCTGGGTTTTGTGTCCTCTTGGGAAATGGGAACAGTCACCGTTATGTGGCCTCCTCATCTAATGTGTGAGTTCAGGTAGGAGGCATTTCTCCCCTGACGGTGGTGTCCAGAGGTGGCAGCACCAAGGGCTGAACAGAGCCCCCGGCCCCACCTGTCAGCCAGCACAGCACGAATGTGGGGTCACGCAGGAGCTCCTCCTGCTCCCCCAGGGCAGGGTCTCTGCTTTGGAAGCCCAGAAGGAGCGGGGTGGGAGAGCACATAGGAGGCTGGACTGTGTGTGCAGTGGTCCCAGAGGTCCAGCTGAGGGACCATCGCCAGCCCCCACCGCCCCGGCCTTCGCCTGCCCCTGCAAGGGCATCTCCATGCTCCGGGGAAGGCAGTAACTGCAGGAAACGGGAAGTTAAGTGGACGTGCGCCGCACTGGCTCTGGCTGAGCCGGGCCGGAGCTGGTTTCTGCAGCGAAGCCCAGGGCTCTGCACAGCAGCCCGCGCGCCCGCACTGAGCAGCCACAAGTGCACCGTCCTGTTTCTCGTCAGCGGTGGAGAACACGCCAAAGGTCCCTTGAAAGTTAGAGCTTAGCGGCTCTGTCGCATCCTCCCGAATCGTCAGAAACAAAGAAGACTGGGAGACTTCAAAGGTCTCTGTGGCATTGGGAGCTTCTGGCTTCAAAGCAGCCCCTCTCTTTTGTAGTTTTGCTCTGACTATAATTAATGCATTTTAAATATTGCTACTGCAAACAGCCTCGTCCTCTGATTTCTGCCCACCCTTTTTACTGGACGATTTAAACTGTGTTCCTGACTTGATCTGTCACTCTGTCTAGTGGCTCTTAACCTTTTTTCCTTTTTCTTATCTCTTCTTTCTTTCTTTTTTTAATAAATGAGTAGTAACCTCCGCTGGAGATTAACCCTCCTTTGGAACGGCGCGTGTGAGAGCCCCGGGCTGGGCCAGGCGCTTCCTAAAGTCAGAAGAGGCGTTAACTTCTCAGTTCCTGAGTATGCATTATTGTTGTATTTTTCCTTTTTAAAAATAAACATAAAGCAGCTTCAAAGGCTTTTTTTCATACTCTTCTTTCTTTACACTGAATTATCGCAAAGCACCAGCATTTGGCACAAGCATATTGGTCGTAAGCGACTACTTCATTCCAGGTGGCGGCATTTCGGTGGTTTTGTAGTTTGTTTCTCTACCCTGTGGTGAGACCTGTCTTTCCTTTAAAATGAAATTGACCCCAAATGTCAAATTTTGGAAACTAGTGAGCACAGGAATGGAAGAAAAACTGAGAACGGTGTAATGTCAGATTTATCATCTCATCGTGGATGTTTCTGTGGCTGCAGGATCGAGGTCGTCTGTCGGATTGTACGGTCTTCGAGAACAGACGTTTGGTTCTGTTTCAAGTTTTAGAAACCTTGGGCAGGCTGGGCAGACGTTCATGGCGGTGGTGGTGTGGCCCGCTTTGGTGGGTTGAAGGCAGTGTCTTTGGGTCTCAGCAGATGTTGCGGACAGTACTTGATGATGTGATTTATCGTAGTTCTTCTATTCACAGTTTGGTGACAATAACGTAGAAAAGACTTCAGAAGGGGAGTGCAGGAAGCCCGGGGGAGCCCCGCGGGTGCGGCTCATTCCGGTTAACAGTGGCGCTGGCCAGAGCATCCGACGCGACACCGACGGGCTTACACCGGCGGGCGCCGTCCTCCCGCGTTCGGGAGCCCCGGAGTCTGGAATGCAGGCGTGGCAGGGCCGTGCCCCTCTGAGGGCTCCAGCAGAGCTTCCTTCCCTGCGTCTGCCAGCGCCTGGTGGTCCCCGGCGGCCTCGGCGCTCCTGGCGTGTGGGTGCACCGCTCAGTCTCCGTTCCCGCGCTGCCTCCCCTCTGCCCATGTCGGTGTCTCTGTCCGATTTCCCTTTTTATAAGGACACTGGTCACAGTGGATTAAGACCTGCCCTGATGACCTCATTTCAGCTTGATTATCTCTGTGCGGACCCTGTTTCCGAATCACGTCCATTCACAGGAACTGGGGGTGGGGAACACAGTCCTCCCCACAGCAGGTGGGCCCCGCTCTGCGGTGGGTGCTTGGGCAGGTTGCTCATTTCGCGGTGTCTTAGGGGGCATTTGAGGATCTGTCCTATGCACGTGCCATGCCTCTTTTGGAGAATTCACTCTGCACTGTTCTACCTCTAAAAACTGACCAGTCTCCAGATACAAGGCGGAACTTGAGGAAGGAAACAAGATGGAGGGGTCAGCTCTGTCCTCCGAGCTGGTCACGGCGGGCACTTCCTGCTGGCTCCGTCCACGGCGGCCCGGCTGGTGTTGGTTCTGCGCAAGAACAATGTTTCTTCTCATGCACAGCAGCATGTTGATTACTGTTGTCTGCCTGTACGTGTCCTCTCTGCTTGTGTCTGAGACTGGTAGGTAGTTACTGTTCACATACACAGTGTCCATCCTGTTTTTGCTCAGGTGTTTTCTTCTGTGTGGGAAGGAGAGACCTGGAGTAGCTGTGTCCAGGGGACCCAGGTCGCCGAGCCCCAGCCCCTGTGCACAGGGCTTGCCTTCTGCACCAGCCTCCGCTCGACAAGAGCACTGAAGCGGAGAGGAGGTCCCGTGCATTTCCTTTGCTTTCTAGTGACAGGGTCATATCCACATCCCTTCGTCTCACGTTAGGGGCCTTCAGGTTTTAGGAGACCTGGTGCTGGGAAATGTGGCTGCTCAGTCTGGGTGCAGTGGTAGGAGGGCTTCAGGAGGGAACCACAGGACCGGCCCTACACGTGGGGCGGGCATGGAGGGGACAGAGGCAGGTGCAGACGTGCCCGGCAGGGAGTGGCAGGGGCTGTGGGAGCAGGACCGCGGGTCTGTGCGTAGCCTGCGCCCACCCGCCAGGGTGTTCTTGACTGTTCTCAGTGGGAGGTTCAGGCTGCTGGTTGGAGCTAATCGGCCGATGTTCTGCTTTGGATGTTGGGACGCTGGTTCCACCAGGTCGATGGATTCTCCACCCGGTGACTTGCGCGGTGACCCTGGTCTCCTGGAGCAGTGAGGAAGGGGCGCCTTCTCCCCACGTGCCCGTGCTCCCCTCCTCTCCACGGATGCCGGGCTCCTAGTCACGCTGCCGGGTGTGCCAGTGCCGGCGTCTGGGGTGGCTCCGCACGGTGGTGCCCGCAGCGTGACACGCGGCTCTGGGTGGAGGACAGCCCACGAGCCGGTGTTCTGAAAATTCAGGGCCCTCCTTCTAAGGCGACTGCTGTCGAAACGGTCTCCTTCTCGTGGCTCAGTCTTGTCTTTCAGCCAGGACCAGTTAATCTAATTCACCTGCGACTTTCTCCTTCCTAAGTTCCACTTCGTCCTCTGTGACCCGTTCCCTGTTCCGGCTGTGCTGGCGTCCTGCTGCTTGTCCCTCAGCTGCTGTCTGTCTGTCTCGTTACTGTCTCTCTGTCATCCGACATGACCTCCCTAGATGTGGGGAGAAGGGAACAGCGTCCCAGTGCTGCTTTATTTTTAAGCTTCTTTTCTTGACTTTTCTTCTCAATTCCTGTTCTTGTTACCTTCTTACACCCCCTCTCTTTTTCTCCCTCCACCTTCGCCTCTCAAGCAGATTTCTCAGCTGTTTCTGTTCCTGTAGGTTTTGCGGGCCGACTGTAATTCAAAACACTGTAACAGCATAGCCTGATCTGCAGGGATTTCAGGAAAAAATGTTCTTGTTGGCGTTTTTAGCCACAGAAATGTCCACAGAGTTTTGGTCTGACCTGGAGAGGAGCCAGCGGGGTGAACAGACCAGCTGGTTCCAGCGAGGACAGTCTGGGAGGGAAAGCTCAGGCCCTCCATCCAGCGTCGTCACCCACGAACGCAGGACGGGCATTTTCTTGGTTTCTTTTGCATGTGTAAAATGTAAGAGAAGTTTAAACTTCAGGAGCTTTAGGAGAAAGCTGAGGCTTTACACGCTGTTTGCAAATCTCCAGTCTCTGGATGAAGATCACGAGGCTGTGGGAGGCTCCGCGCCTAGTGAAGCCACACCGAGCCCCTCCGGCTTTGTGGACACCCCGACTCTCCGCCGGGTCATGTCGGTGGAGGACCCCTCATTTCCTCTTAGGAAATGCAATAGTGGTCTCTTACCGTGGGCTGTAGACTCGGGAGATGTACTTCCCAGTAACGATGTGGGTCCACTGTTGGAGAAACCACTTCCCGGTCTTGGCTCCAACACAGTTATTTTTGAAAAGTGAGGCTGGGTGACTTGTGCATCTAAGTTCTCCTTAAAGTTTTTGGGCCTATTTCTTCACCTCCGAAACTTGTGGTTTGACCAAGAACCACAACTGTCATGTTGTGTCCTAGCAGCCCCAGGTGTCACACAGGGGTGGGGTCAGGGTCGGGGGCAGCTACACAATGTTCCACAGATAACCCACATCTACCTCGCCCCCCGCAAGGTTCAACATATGCCCTGTTATTAAATTTTCACTAATTTAAATAGGAGAGTCCCCACCATTATTTCTAGATGGAGGCCACAGATGAGGTGGCTTCTGAGGTCCCTTCTACATCTGCACTGCTCACATTTCCTCCGTGTGGCTTGGTTCCACGGATCTGGAGCAGGTCAGGTGGGCTCTGGTGACTCAGGATCAGCCTGGGGCATCGTCCTGGCTGTGGCCGAGTGTCCTTCACCTGGGCCTGGTTCCTCCTGGGGTTGGATGGAGGGCCCTGCCTCGCTCCAGGGCCACAGGCCTGGGCCTGCCTGGTCAGAGGCATGGGGAAGGGGGCGGCTGTGGCCACTGTGTAGCCCCTCCTGAGGTCGTGGACTCTTAGGTGGTCCAGGTGCCCTGGGCTAGTGCTAGAGACACAGAAGTGGCCGTGGCTTATGGCACACACGGGAGGACGTGCAGGGTGTTAACAGCCCCGCAGTGGGGCACATGGCGGAGAAGGCAGCTGCCTATCTGGGAAGGGGGCAGAGGCTTCGCAGCTGATATGGTGCTGGCTGAGGTGAGCAGGGCAGCAGACAGGCTGGTCTGTCCTGGCGGGGTGAGAATTCCAGGCAAGGCCCTGCTGTGCTCCTGGGCACAGAGCCACCTGAAGCACTGTTGGGTGTGGCTTGGCAGAGAGCGGAGTGTGGGGAGGGCCCGGCTTCACACCCGAGGTCAGGAAAGTGTGAGCCCAGCCCTGAGAGCCGCGCAGCTGGCACTCCCAGGAGGAACAGCCGAAAGCCTGAGCCAACCCTGGCTCTGGAGGTTCAGACAGACGGACGTGCCTAGGAAGCCAGCAGGGTCGAGGGGCAGGCTGTGCTGGCTGCTAGGAGTTGTGCTCACTGAGGCGGTGACCGGGGCCGAGGCTGCGCCCCTGTGCTCATGCAGCCCTGGCAGCAGAGGGCCGGGCGCTGGCCTCTCTGATGGAAGCATCCCTGCTGGGACCTATCACTGGACACATGAGGAGCGTCGCTTCTCCTCCCCAGCACTCCACGTGTCTACGTTGGAAGCGCGCCATTGTGCTAAAACCATCCGTGATGGGCCGCAACAAGGCAGATTAAAAACGAAGCCGCAGTCAGTGTTCCAGCAGCTTCCTGTTCAGGTGCCTGCACTGTGCTCAGGCAGCGTCCTGTGACGTCTGCTAGCGGGAAACGCATTCCTGGTTTCCTCTCCAATGGCTAAACTTTGCTTTCATTTAGGATTGTGAAAGATCTATGAGCATAAGGGGTTATGTTTGTGAATATATAAGGAAGAGTATAACGAAGGGGTTTCCATCCGTGATGAGGCAGGCGCGTCTTTTGCCTCTAAACTGGGATCGTGTGTTACTCGGTTCTGCAAAACCCGCCGCATCATGTCCTGCCGATGTCTGAGGAGAGCCCCAGGCCCCACTGACCTGCTGCCCTTCCAGACACTGCTGCCCCCATCACCCATCACCCCCAAGAGCCACCGTGGCCGGATCCGGTCGTCTCCTCTTGACTCTTGCGCCCGTCAGTTCATTGTCCCTCGAATTTTGCCTGTGAATCCATGTTTTGGGAAACACATCAGTAGCAGGGAGACTGATTCTGTAATTTTCCCTAAATAGGCACTGGCTCTGTTGAAACCACGAAAGCTCAATGTTACGTGAGCCTGCAGAGGCCACCGAGCCCCTTCCCCGCCTGGCCCCGCGCTAAGTCGATATCGCGCTGCCGTGGCGGCCCCTGCACTGTGCTGGGCGTTCAGAAGCAGCTGTGGCCGCGCTGCCACCAGCAGTGTGTTAGGGAAAGCTGCCTCCCCGTCAAGGTGCAGCTGCCTTTGAAGCCTCCTGTTAATTGTCAACAGCAAAGGCTACCTCCATTACAAAAGGGATTGAAAGCAAAAATAGGACCCAGACGATGGAAAATAAACTGAGGAGCAAATCCTGCTCTGCACGTGCATTGTCTGCCTGGCTCGGTAACGCACAGGCCTGGCGCTGGCAGCCCTTTGCTTTCCGATCTCCTGTCAGTCACTGCACAAAGCCTTCGCGCCACTTGGCGAGTCCCTTCAACGAGTGCTTTAGTGTTTCCACAGCTTGTGTTTCTGCTTCTAAGTCTCACTCGCCCACGTTCGGCTGGTCAGCTGAGGAGAGCGGTGCACACACACACACGGCTCCTCATGCCCAGCATTTGTCTGCAGGCGCGCGTGTGTGTTTCAGCTCAAGTGAGGTGATTCGATACTCACGTATGTTCTGTGCAGAGTTAGGCCTTGTCATGCAGAAGTTGTGTTCCTGCAGGGGTATTAGACCTGCACAAGACACTGCACGATTCAATGTCTGAAAATCTGACGTCATTTTGGAGGGGAGGGTGGCAGTGGGGTGGGGCTCCAGGAGCGAGTTGGGGACAGCAGAGAACAGACACCCGCCCAAGTGCATCACACCATGGGGACCTTTGCTGTGCTACTTAAATGTTAATATGTATTTTAGATGTTAAATACCAGAGTAGGTGGGGATGTGGCTGACCTGTCTGATTGTAACTACTGAGCTGAGCTCTCCCTCCCTGTGACTGGAGAGAGGACTGGACCTCCTCCTGAAGCTGTGACTTTCCCACCTGGGCTGCTAAAGTTCACGGTGCTTGTCCTCCACAGGACGATGCTGTGCGCGCTCGGTCCCTGCCCCTGCATTTGGGCAGTGGCCTAGGAACGTTTGCTTCCCAGGGGGGGAACCCATCACTCCCCAGCCTGGGAGCCCCATGCCCATCTGTGCAGAGAAGACCTAATTCTGTCAGTCATAAACCCCCAGCCAAACAGGTGCCTTGCAGCCCCCAGACCCCACTAAGTACTTTTTATTGCTGTTTTATTTTCTCTTGGGTAAAATTTGTTGTTTATTGAGAACCTACTGTGTATATGACACTTTCCTAGGTGCAATAGCATAAAAAAAAAAAAAAAAAAAACAGCAGGGAGGAACTTCAACAGATATTCAGAGATGAGCTGAAATTGCCCACGCTGCGTCCCCAACACCTACAGCTCCTGGCGTGGGCAGCAGTGGCCTCGTCCCTCCATCTCCCTGAGGCAGGCTCCTCTTCGATTATCTGTTTGTCACGAGACATCTTGATTTCTGCCCCACGGACCAGCTCCGGGGGTCAGGACCACGACCCAGGCCTTTTGTCATCTGAGGGCCTGGAAAGACCACTAGGACAGGAAGGAGCTGCTCGTGATGCCTGGAAATAAACGGAGGGATGCAGACCCTGAGGGTTCGCTGAGTCACAGCTGCACAGGGTCCTGAGCACCCAGGGAGTGCCCAGTGTGATGGCATTACTCCCATGATTGCACCTTTGCAATATCCACTGGGAATCTTTTGGTACTTTTTTCTCTAAACAATTTAAACGAATACATTTCCCCAGAAATCTTTAAACTGTGGAGAGCCGTGGAGTGATCGATTCAGCCTAGTGGACTGTTCAGTACAGCCCGCTGCTCTTTGATTGATTTGCTTCTTGGAATGAACTGACTAGTGGTTGGCCCAACTGGCCAGTGATTAAGTCAGAGCAGTCCACCCAGCCTGCGCGGCTGCGAATGCACCAAAGCCGGGTAGCAGCAAGTGTCTGAACCCCACTGTGCTCAGGCTTTGCTGAGTGCATGTGGGCATTTTGACAGAGACCAAAATGGTCCTCGTACTTCCAGAGGACTTGAGAATGCTGCTAGGTACAAGCATGTAGCACCTCTGTTTAGAGATGTTGGTCAGCATCAGCTGAATGTAAAACCCCATGCACCATGCTCTGTGAGTGTGTGCATGTGCATGTGTGTGTGCTTGTGTGAGTGCATGCATGTGCATGTGTATGCTTGCGTACACGTGTAAGAACACTTGTGTGCATGCATGTATGTGTATGCTTATGTACATGTGTGAGTACACGTGTGTGCTTATGTACATGTGTGTGCACTCGCATGTGTGTACATGCTCATGTATGAGTGCGTTTGTACTTATGTATGTAAGCATACTCATGCATGCATGCACGTGTGTGTGTGCTCATGTGTGAGTGCATGCATGTGTGCTCATGTACATGTGTGAGTCTGTGCGTGTGTGGGCACATGTGTGCATTCATGTGTGCGTGTGCATGTGTGTGTACTCGTGTGTGCGTGTGAGTGCATGTGTGCATGCATGTGCACGTGTGTGAGGGCTAGTGAGACTGAATGGCCTGAGAAGGAAAGTGGGTGATGAGGGGATGAAAATTTGGGGCAAGAAGATGTATTTACTAATTTCAAGACAGGTGGCTCTTAACAATGCACATATTGACCGGATGCAAGCTCTGAGTGTCCCCACTGTGTCCTGCAGCTTCAGTAAATGCTCTAATCTGCCAGTGCACAGTTCAGGAGGTGGGGGTAGACACAGCTGAGAAGAAAACTGCTCTCTGCTCCCTTCCCACTGCAGCGCATGGGTCGATACCACAGACCTGAGCATCTGAAAACTTCTGCTCGAGTTATTTCAAAGTACAGAAATGGAATTTTTTTAAAAGGAGTCTTAGTTGCCACAAAGAAAAGTATACACAACCAAAGGAGAAGCCAAGGAGATGTCCTCAGAAGGTGAGGAGAGGGAGTGGGGCCACTGTCACGGAGTCTGAGAGCAAGGCACCCCCCTGTGAAGGGCCCCGGGCGGGCACATCCCAAACACTCCTGTCACACGGCCTCCTGTAGCTGAGATGTCAGAGAAATAAACCAGGGGCCAGCGTCTGGTTTCTAATAGACTGAAATGGGATTAGGTGGCTGCATTTATATGGTTTTCTTTGCTAAGTTGTTAGTTTTCCACAGAACTTGTTTAAAATTTGTTGGTCAATAATGAGTCACAGGAAAACTATTGTTGTGGCATGTGGACCTCAGTTATAGCGCAGCACGCTCGTGCTGTACTCTCCGTTTATCCGATGGAGGTATACCTTGAGGACAAAGCCCTCCATGATGGTCTGTTGAAGACTAGCTGGGAGAACGCGTGCGCCGTAAGCGGGAGATGCACAGGGCTAGTGAGGCCCGTGCCCTGAGCAATCCTCTCTGTGTCCCACAGGACCTCCTGGACGGTGGCCCTGCCTTTGGGGGCTGAGGGTCCTGAGGTCCAGGGCTATATGTTTTCTTCTTCTTCCTGGTCTTGAAGGTATCTCAAACCGTGCCCTGCACCCAGGGGTGCTCAGAAAGCATTCTGGACTCACGGACAAAGGCTGCACTGGGGTTAGGTCCTTCTGATGTGGGCAACAGGCCACTTTGCTGTGCCATTAAAAGCCAGAGCCACCCCAGACAACATTCCTGGGCATTTAATCCTTAGTGATAAATGTATTCTGGGCTTGACTGGTCTTCATTCAATACATTACCTTAGGAAACGGCACAATTAAGGAGGGAGAATGCTTAGTTAGGTTCTTATTAAAGCACTAACTAAAGTCTAATTATAGGAGGCCTTCAAGAAAGGAAGTGCACTTTGAGGATGGAAAAAATTCAAACTGCAGGGAACAGTGTCACACCTCCACAGTGTTAATGCTGGTAAAAGAGACACGCTCCTAAGAGGCCTCTTTCATTTCATACTTTTAATTCATTCCGAAGCTGTCGCCTCTCACTGTGTGCACAGAAGTTGCTGACCAGCAGAAGATGCACTTAAGTGGGAAAACCTTTCCCACCAGAGCAAACCCAAGCCCAAAGCTCTGGGGCCCCTCCCTGTGTGGTCCCACGGCAGGAGGACAGCTGGGTGCGCAGCCTCATCCTGCAGCGCCTGCAGTGCCTGGGCTATCGCGACATCTTCCTGCCCGCAGGACCTTGCGAGAGCACCTTGTTTTTTAGACAGAAGATGGTGAATTCTGGCCCAGGCACCAGACACCCGTTTTGGTAGTTTTATTGGAACTGGGGTTGCCGGATGTATTAGTCACCTCAGGCTGCTATAAAATACCACAGATGGGTGCCGTGAACAGCAGAGATTTATGTGCTCACAGCTCTGGAGGCTGAAAGTCCAGGATCAAATTGTCCCCAGGGCTGGTTCCCCCAAAACCCCTCTCCTTGGCTTGTGGATGGTGCCTCCTCCCCGGGTCCTCACATCGTTGTCCCCTGTGTCCCTGCGGGGGGTGGGGGGCGGCACAAACTCCATATCAGTCACCAGTGCATTTCCTGCAAGGACTCCCTAATGATGTCCTCTGTGTCCTCTGTGTATAGCCACGTGCCCCCCACATGCGTTTACGATTTATTTATGTGTTTTTGCAGCATCACTAAGTTTCTTGTTGTGTCATCCTGAACTGGAAAAGTGCTGTGTCCATCGGTCGTTACCTTCGTTTCTTTTTCCCCTCCCCTCTTACTTGCTGCTTTCATTCAAGGCTTTGAACTTGTTTTTCGTTATAATTCCGGTGGCTTGAATGACATCCAGCTCCTTCCTGATACCTGCTGTGTTCTAAGAGTAAACACAGGCTTTAAAGCCTTGGAGACCAGAGGACGCCAACGAGTTGGGGGAAGTTGAGAGAAGAGCCACAGCTGTGACCGAGGCGGGAGGACTTGTCCGGGTGTCCGGTGTAACGGAGCCGCGCACGTGCGTCTTGGCAGAGCAGCGACCAAGGCGGGTTTCAGTGCCTCCAGGAGTTTCAAGTGTAGAAATCCCGAGGAGGGAGCAGCATTCCCAGGGTGGCAGGGGGATTTAGTGGCCGTGAGGAGCATCTGATCAGGCTGTCGGGGAAGAGCCTTCTCTGTGAAGTTGGGTCCGGCGAGGAGCAGGGGCTGGACAGGGCAGCAGCCTCCCCTCCAGACGCAGGTGACGGGGGCCAGGGAGGAGCAGGTGGCTGTGACGTGGAGCAGGAGCCCCAGGTTGCCAGAGCTTCTCTGTGTTCAGCAGCAGGAGACTCGTCTGTGGCCACCACCAGCCTCCACACGGAGCCGCTGCCTGTGCCTTCGCTGCATCCTCCCTCACGTGTCTGTCTCTGCCGTTCCTCGGGGCACTGGCTGGGGGCTTTGGGAACCTCACCCACCACGTCAGAAGCCCCCCAGTCATGCTGATGTTACCTCCAAGCTGGCTCACGCGTCTGTTCCAGACCCTGACACTTGCCCCGTTCTCCTCCTGGGCTGCAGCCAGGCCTCTCCTCTCGCCCCCACTGTGGGCAGCCTCCAGCCAGCCAGCCGCCCCCTCAGCGCAGTGCTGGCCGGTGCCCGCCTGGCACAGCCCAGGCCCACGCTCCCGTGCCTGCCCTCCTCCCGCCCCGGCATCCAGCCACTTCCTGCCTCGTGCCGGTCCCCGCAGCCGTGACCCGCAGGCAGCTCCCGTGCACCACGTGCCGATTCTTGCCTGCAGGCGTCAGCACCCAAGGGTAGCTTTGTCCGGATCCTCCGCCCCGCGTCCTCGTGTCTGGGAGCTCAGCCCCCTGCGGAGTCTTCCTGAGGGTCTCCATGGGCTTCTCGTCCTCTGCACGTGTTTCCGGCACCGACCGATGCAGAGTTGGCAGAATGAGGATGAAGGGATCGCACGGACCGTTAACAGCAGTGACAGCAGCAACTGTGTTAGAGGTGGCAGGGCAGAGCTGGGACTGCGCTGTGTCCACACGCGGTGCCGGGACCCAGCAGGGATGCCCCTCGGTTCAAACCACGCTGCAGGAGGAGGCGGGGTCCGGCTGCAGGCCCTTCCGGGAGGACGAGGCAGTTCAGGAGCCCCCGGGGTGGCGCAGAGTCAGAATCCCGACAACGGCCGACAACGGCCCGACAACGGCCGGCCTGGCTTGCAGCAGGAGCCTGGACAGCAGCCGGCGTGAGGACCAGGGTCTGGCCTGCAGGAAGGAGGTCTGCCAAGGCCAGGGGACCACAAGGGACTGCTATCCTGAGGCTGGGCGGCAGGAGGGCCCCTGGGAGCCAGCCGCAGGCCACTTGCCTGTTTCCGCCAGGTGCTAATGCCCGGCTTGGTTTGCCCAACAGGGTCTTACAGATACTGGGCTCTCAAACGTCTGTTTATTTTTTCTATTCAATACAATGTAAGCTCCGTCTCTCATTCCTCGAACTTTTGCGGTTGCACAGACACCCTGGACTAGTGTCCAGGTATGTTCTTTGCAACCTGCCACCTGTCTGGCATGACCACGCCTGCCCCCGGTTCACCTGAGAACAGAAAGCTGTGGAGAGAGAAAGCTCTGTTGTCCCCCTGCCACCTCCTGTCATGCGCTCAGTCCTTACGCTATGTCGTTAGAACTCCACTAATTTCGCAAATACTTTTACATTAGAAATAATACTTGAAACAAAAATATTATTTCTGACAAAACATGTCCTCTTACAAAAACAGTCCTCGGATCAGGGCGGCTCCCTTACGGGGCTGGTCGGGGGCGTCTTGTCTGTGTCAGGGCGCTGCCCTCGGGGCTGGGGCTGGGGCTGGGGCTGGAGGCGGGTTGCCCGAGGCCCTCTGGTGCCCCCGCCGAGCGCTCTTGGATGGATCCAGACCAGCTCGCTCTTCCGTGTTCACGTGTGTGTGGCCCGCGTTATCAGCGTTTCCGGTCTCTAGTGTTAATGAGTTAATTTCACTCCGTGATTTCCATATTAAGGAGGGACAGGCCAGATGTTCGGCTAGGGATGGGCTCTACCGTCTGCGGGGTGAAGCTGAGGCAGTCTCTCTGGGGTGGAGGATCCAGCTCAAGCCAAGATTTTTCCACACAGAGACAGGTGGTTTTTGGAAACAGTTTTTAAAGTCCAAGGCACATTAACAGTATAGACTAAAAACTGAGTCACACAGGTTTACGAAAAGTAAATGCTGACGTTTCTCCGTTGCCGTCTCAGTGCATCCCCAGAAGCTAGCACTTCTGCATGGACCAGCCCGACCCTCCTCCTCCGCAGACAGGTGTCTGTGCACACACAGCGGTGAGTGCCGTTCCTCGATGCGTGTGGCCATTTTGACAGTGTGTTAGAGACGTCCTACCACACTGGCACCTTTTCTTTTTGATGACTGTGTAAATACTCCGTTGTGGTCATTTATTCTGCCATCAGTACTGACTGCTGGGTGCATAGATGGTTCCAGTGATTTGCCAGTTCAAACAGTGAGCATCGCGCAGCCCCAGCTCTGTGATGTTCCCTTGCAGAGGAATTAGTCTGGTCCTTTTAAATTCCTTTTACCTCCTGTTTTGAAAGTTTGCAG
>NC_084465.1:1300000-1340000 GCF_027409185.1 Cynocephalus volans
GCACAGGTGATGGCGGGAGCTGCAGCTACACCCTGCTCCATGAGGCAACCTGGGAATTGAGAGAGGAGAGAGAAGAGGCGTCATGGGTCAGAGCTGCCCTGAGCCACCTGCTGCCTCATTTTTACATGCGAGAGGAAAGTCTGCTGTGTCCTTTAAGCTGTTGTTTTTGGGGATTTCCTGTGTATTTGCAGCCAAACTTGATGCTAGCAGAGGCCCAGCTTCGGGAGTACACTGCACCTGCCTCTGCTTGGCACAGGTGTAAACTGCACCTCTGCCCACCCCACCCAAGCTAATTATTCCATAAACTTAAAAAAAAATCTTCCCTCTATATTTTGTGAATTTCAGTGATTCTTCCACGTGGATTTGTTACTTCCTACTTTAAGATTGTCTATTATGGTTTACTATGCAACATAGATTTTTTCTTTGAGACATTGCTAAATTACGTAAGCTTCCTTGAGTCCACCTCACAGTGACGTAATGGGTATGAGATCGCATCACATAATCTGTGCATCAGAAGTCTTTAGGCATTTCTTCCTTCTTTCCTTTATCTTTTCATTTATTCAATCACTCACCTCATGGATATATTTAAACATCTGCTCTGTGGACGGCGCATATTAAACACTATGAAAAATACACTCACGATGGAGCTGGTTCCTGCCGTGTGTGCGTTTACAGTCTACTGGAGGAGATGCTAGGAGCGGGAGAATTATCGAGTAATCACAGGATAAGTAGCTCTTACACAAAACAGAAATCAGAGTGACGTCATCCACATTCAGAAGAAGGCTTCTGTTTTTATCCAAGTCGAGTCTGAAATCCTTTGTTAGTTGTGGAACCTTTGATCTCGTACTGTTACAGTCTTCTTTAAAAGAGAGAGAGAGAGAGAGAGAGAGAGAAACTATAATTGACCAAGAAAGAATGGGGAAAAAAGCACCTTAGTATAAAATAACTGTGTAAAACCTGTGGCCAACTAAACTAGCCGAACTTTTTTTTTCCTAAGTAAGATTGCTCTTCCTCTCTTTTTAAAAATAAGACTGGCCTTACACATCTCTTCTCTCCCTATCTCAGTGGTCCCATGGCACATCTCTGTGACATGGAAACGAAACCAGGGGCAGCGCTTTTTCAGGCCCATCCCGTGTCATGGATGTCACTTTGTAAACAAGCGCCCAGAGCAGCAGGGCAGACGCTCCCAGGGCGGACAACCCCTACGGCGGACGCTCCCAGGGTGGGCAGCTCCCAGGGAGGACACTCTCAGGGTGGGCAGCTCCCAGGGTGGACAGCTCCCAGGGCGGACAGCTCCCAGGGCGGACACTCTCAGGGCGGACAGCTCCCAGGGCGGACACTCTCAGGGTGGGCACTCCCATGGCAGACGCTCCACTCCAGCTCTGCTCTCTGTGTTGCGTCACCTGATCTCTCTCTCTGCCATCTCCTTGTGAACTTGAGCATCATGGCCATTCTCCATTTTGCACAAGTTTCATCACTAAAGGTGGTGATTCTGGTCTGTGGTGACGAGCTGGTGGCTCGGGGTTCTTTTAAACAGGTGATCCCTGTCCCGGTTGAATGGATGCTTCAGACTGGAGTGAAACCACACACCTGCGCGTCTTTGATTCAGGGCGCTGGTGCTTTTAAAAATTGTTTGCAGTAAGGGATTTCAAAACCAGAGATAACCTGGAAGAGGCTTCCACCTGCTCTTCACAGCCATCTGGAGACGCAGACTATGGCACTGTCCTTCTGGGAACTGCTTCGCATGTTGCGGGAAGCCGAGGCCTGAGGTGAGAACACTTTCACAGTGGCAGACGGGCACGTCTGGTTTCTTCAGCAATGACCTACAGGTGGATTTTGTGTTGGTGATGTCACCACAGAGATCCCCTAATGAGCATCACTGTGGTCATTTCAAGTTCACCTTTGACTGTTGTATTCCAGGGTCCCCTCTGTGTTCATAGATTATCGGACTTCTAGAACCTTCTGTGTTATTCAAAGTGGAAAGATCTTATTAGAACAGGGCTCTTCCTGCGCTGTCCTGACCGCCTGGGACCGTCTGGAGCAGGGAGAACAGCCCTACTTGTCTTACCTGCGTTGTGGGCCTCGGCGAGGTGCCTGAGTGCCTTGCTAGTCTTTGAAATGAGTCATTTTCGTCATCAAGAATAAATTAGTTTTCACTCACTCTACGGTGTTTAAGGCAGCAGACAAATAAGCAATACTTTTAAAATTTTCATTGGAAGGGTATAATTCTCTCATACTGCTGCTTATGTAAGTAGGTTTATGTTATCCTAAAAATAAATTCGTTTGGAATAACTTCCACCTACCTGATGCTGAGTAAATGGAGTGCTACTGTTTCTTCCTTAACTTGAATTTGATCTGTGGCTTTCCATAGTTGCAAGATTCTTCCATTGTCTCCTATTGTAAATGTGTGGCGGGCGTTTTAAAACGGAATTGGCTTTCATAGACTTAGTGGGCCAGCGGTCGTTTTGAGGTTTTGAGTGAACCCTCCGCCTCAGGGTGCGGCTTTGGCCTCCATCTTCCACTTTAACCACTGATCTTGGGACACCTGCTTTTTCAGGTATAGAAAAGATGCCAGGAACTGCCTGATGCTGTCAGCACTGAGAGTGGGTTTGTGTGTCTGTGGGTTCATTCTGTAGATGTCACTGACGCACCTGTTACATCTGAAGCTGTGGGTGAGCACTGAGCTGGTGGCTTGATGAGCAGAGGAATGCGAGGACACGGCTCGAAGGCTTGTCACCCCTGGGATCTCGTGGTCTTGAAGGAGGGGTAGGGGAGGGTGTCTACTCGCAGGACCAGCTGGTGCAGACGGTGGGTTTGGGGGACTTGGGGTGTCCTGGAAATGCCACCCCATAGGTAAGCACTGAAGAGTGTGCAGTCCGGGAGTATCAAGTGTGTAACGAGTGTGTGGTTGGCAGCGCTCCCGGATCCACACGACAAACTCCCACGCTTGCTGGTGGTGTCGCTGGGGCTCTTTCCTGTAGGCTTGAAGACCGACCTCCCCGTGGATCCACGTCCACCTGGAGCAGGCCACACCCAGGCAGATGCTGGAAGGAGAAGGGATGGGACTTCCAGGACACATTTTGCTTTTTGGCCAGAATTTAAATGTGTCCCAACACTCAGCACAATGCTATGGCTTTTACATAAGTAGGAAAGTTTTAGTCATCTAAGGTCTTTGGTTAAGGTGACCTGGTTATCATCGAGGTGTTGGTGATGTGTTAGTTAGTGTGGCTGCTTCCGAGACTACTCGGTTACCACTGAGAGTCATGGCCTTGCCTTTGGGAACTTTTTAAGCTATTGCTTGAGGGTTCTTCAAAAAGTTTGTGGAGACATAGAATGAGAAGATAATGCAAATATACAAATTATTTACAAGTAATTTTATTATTTGCCGATCACGTATACCACCGTTTCACTCACACGTGGGTTCTGCTCTCTAATGCTGGGTGGATTCCCTTCTCATTGAGAATAAGGTGCTGCCTTTCACATGGACAGAAGCAAGTACCTACCTAGAACATAGACTTCTTTTGGGAAATTCCTGGTTGGCAAAGAACTCAGACTAGTGGTGACAGTTAATGGGATGAGCTGCGTGTGACTGTGCCTCAGAGCTGCTCGCGGTTATATTGGACAGATGCAGATTTGATGATTAATGAAGGTGTTTTCAATTCCAGCGTGGAGAGAGGGCCAATCTCACAAGAATGGAAGAGGACAGAGGTAAAAGTTTTGCGGAAACATTGTTTACATTCCCAGCATTTGTTCAATGCCCACCACGTGCCAGGGACGTGCAGAGGAGAAAAGGAGGCGGCCTAGACGCCCTCACCACCCCCAGTGGAGACCGACCGATGCTGTGTTTTTCTTCTTTTGAGATGATTCTCTCTGTTTTCTAAGTGGAAGACAAAAAAGTAGACCCTGAACCTCTCTTTGATCATTAGAAAGTACCTGCGGGTACTTCTGGTGTCGGCAGTCGTCGTGAACACGGTGTGTCAGTAGCGCGTGTGCGCACAGGCTCCGTGACGCCCGCTGCTTCCTCCTGCAGTCGAGCGTTCCTTTCCAGTTTCCCACTCCTGTTCTCTTTTCTCCTTAAAATGAATCCCCGCGTGAGCAGTCCCCCGGTGTTTTCTCATCATGCTGTCAGTGCAAGTTTTGGTTGAAGTAATTGTTGATTGGTTTATTCATTCGTTCCTCAAAACTCGGCATGCAGTGAGTGCGCTCACACGCACACACGGACACATGCATCACATGTGCTGGGCTACTTCTGCATTTTTCTCTCCGGTCCCTTTCATGTCCACCCCCTTCCTCACGAAGTGGCGACTGTTTTAATCTCTTCCTCAGACACGTCCTATTGAATTACGACTACGGTCGTCCATGCGCTCCCCGTGGTGCCCGCTTTGTGAGATCCTGGCTTGCCCCTCCTTGCACAATGGTCATGGGTCCCCTCCAGGACCCACAGGGGTGATTCTCTCCTTATCACCTACACTTGCTGTGGCCCAGGGGCGAGGGGCTCAGGAGAGGTTTGATAGAAAATATTAAAAACAGGACACCTCCTTCCTCCCATGCCTCCCATCATCCTCCGGACCCTTCCTGCCCCCTCCCCACACCCAGCCCCTGCCCCGGCCCCACAGCCCTGCAGTTTCCTCCCATTAGGAACTGAGTTTTGTCTCCCAGAATTTATATGTGAATCTCAAACCCCAGGACCTCCGAATGTGACTCTTTTTGGAGATAGGGCCTGGACAGAGGTGATTAAGGTTAAATGAGGTCATTAGGGTGGGCCCTGATCCAGTAGGATTAGCATCCTTGTAGGAAGAGAGGCTGCGGGCATGTGTTCACGGAGAACATCCACGTGAGGACACAGGGAGCAGCCATTTGTGAGCCACAGAGGGAGGCTGAAGGGGAAGCCGACTCTCGACCTTGGACTTCCAGCCTCAGAGCCATGGTAAATAAACAAACATCTGATGTCCAGCCGCCCCGTCTGGGGCGTCTGTTATGGCAGCCCTAGGAGACTGAGACATTTCCCAGTTGTCGACATGGGAGCAGGTGACGCAGGGAACCACCTCTATGGATGCATTTTGCAGGAAGGTGTTCTCGGTTCAAAACATTGAGACCATGTGACAGTGCTGGACTTTTCATAGAGGTTCATGTTGAGACCTGCTACCTTACGGGTTTCCTTCTGGAAATGCAGTGATAACGGGTGGCCCCTGATCAGTGCACACTTCCAGGAGGGACCCACACAACTGTTTAGTCCGAGTGAACTGGAGGGATGAGGAGGCTGAACCCGCCAGCACTGCTGCCTGGCGCCCATCTCTGCCTGGTCCAATAACCCTTAATGAATCTAAGCAGCTGGAAGGCAACAAAGTTTTAGAACGGGAAAGTGGACGGTAAAACTGGTCGCATCAGGACAGTTCTCTCCTTCGTTGTGTTTTCACCTGGGACTGGCCCTTGCTGGGCTCACCTCGGGGCAGCCAGCGACGAGCTGCCTTCCAGAGTGTCAGGGAGACGTTCTGCATGCGAGGTCTGGAGCACAGGACAGTGCTTGAGCTGTGCCAGGTACAGAAAAGTAAGCAGGGTTTGGACTTTTCTTGGAAAAGTTGGCAAACCTTAATACATTCCTTGGCATTTCCAATCATACCACCTAAATGAGCCATGTCTCTCTTTAAAAAGGAAAAGGCCTGTGAATACAGTATTTCCAAGAGAGACGTAACGTGGGTGGCTTTCGTAAGCTCCCTGCAGGTGGCTGCCTGCGAGGCGTCGTGACAGGAGGATGCGCCACAGGCCCTGCCTCCCGGGAGTTTGCGCTCAGGGCGTGGAGATGATGCAGACAAGAAAACGCAGTGCTGCGCGGAGCAGGCCTCAGCAGAGGCGCGAGGAGGGGCCTGGGACACCGGGACAGCAGGGATGGGCATCAGAAGCCTTGCAGGACACGTTTGAAATGATTGTCGGGGTGGTGGCTCCTCCCCTGATGACGCTGCTGTTAGCACCGCATTTTCATCAGAAAGATTTGACAGGCGCATTCTACAGAAATTCGGACGCGGCCCAGGTGGAGACACCAGCTCTGAGCTTCGCTCTCCTCTCGTCTGCGACAGGCAGGAGGGGCGCCGCGGACGTTCTTCTGTGAGGGTCGTAGCCACACGCACCTGTGTCCACGCGTGCCCCTTGGACAGGTGTACCAAGTACTGACTGTTCCTAACTGAGATGCGCACATCAGTGTGCACAAAGCCACCGCGCCACTGCCGTGGGGACGCACCATCTAGGAGTGCCTGGGGGCTGTTCCCGTCCCCTCGGGGAGAAGCACCCACCGTGGAGCTCAGCCCTGGCCTGCACGCCGGGGCCACACTCAGCATGAGCCTCCGTCTCCCCTCCCTCCTCACATCTTTTAACTCTCTGGGGGCAGCTTGAAAACCAGCACGGCTCGTCCACTCTTATTTTCTGCGTCTTGTGTTAGGGTGGTGGATTCCAGACCAGCCTGGGCACTTTCCTAGTGACCTTTCCCTTCGTCGTGTTCTTTAGAAGAAATCGACGAAAGACGATAGGACCCTTCCCATGTCCATCGCCGTCACCGAGCTTAAGAGAGAGCCGCGGAGGCGCAGCCCCAGACCCTCGGGCCCCAGGCCCTTTGGGGGCTCCGCGCAGCTCATGGGAAGAGAGGACTACGAGTTTCTCATACCTGGATTCCATCTCCTTGTTTATGTAACTGTTAGTGTTAAGCATTTCTGCAACGCCTTTTATACTCCGAGAGGTTTTAAAATTATCCACCATAAACATTACCATGGTTGTGAAAAGAACAGAAACAGGCCTTTTACAGACAACATTTGGTGGAGAGGAGGGTGATACTTCTAAAACCACTCTTCAAAGTGAACTCAGAGTCATGGAAGTAAAATTTACATTTATTGGCTTGAAGGACGTGGTTTATAAAACCTCTGAGAATCAAATATTGTCATGAATTCTTAATGGATGAAAACACATTTGCAGGGAGCAGAACACAACGGGATGAAGATGCCCTCACAAGCGTGTGGCGTTAGAAGATCCCAAAGGGAAACGGTCAGCAAAGTGATAAGGTTTTCCCATTTCTGTTGTCTCTGAGAAACGTAGTACAGACCAGCAGCAAAAACATAGTGAGAACCGAAGTGGACTTTTTAAGTTACTTTTATTTTTTCATCAACTAAGGCATTATTCTTAGCGAAGGAATGCATGCAATACTTTTAAAATGTGTGTTGGTTAACTTTATATTTGCTGTTAAGAAATATAAGAGCAATAACCCTCCCTGTCGTGTCCAGCTGTGGACACGACAGGGAGGGTTGGGGAGGTTGGGTTTGAAAATTCGGGTTTCACCGAGTGTTATTCTGAGCCATCCTACGATTGCCCGAGGTCCTGTCCTGGGCCGGCGGCGCTCCGTGGGCAGCTCCGTCCCCGTCCTCGGAAGGCACGGGTCAGGGAGATCTGTAATGCCCACGGCAGCCTGCCTGCCCTTCGCAGGCAGAACATCACCAGAGGTCTCTTTTGTTGTCATCGTCGTGGATAAAATCCATTCTTTGACCCCAAATGGGACACCAGAAGTGCCAACCGAGCAGTTTTTGCTTTTTCCTTGGCCTCAAGTCACAGAACATCCTAATGAGAAACTGACAAGCAGCTGTGGGAGCAGCTTCTGTTTTAGACCTGATTTATTCTGGCTCGACATAGACTTTCTGGAACTCAGTGAGATGAAAGCACTAGCCAGGTCTACGAGATGCTGACAAGTTACCTATAATGATGTGACAGCAGCAAATGATTTTTTGTGGTTTATAGAATTGTAAATGAAGTTTGCTGATTAAGTTGGCAACAGTGATGAAATTAATAGATACTCTCAGAGTAATTAGACAAGAAAGCTATTCTTTAAAAAAAAAGAAAAGAGGGCTGGTGACATTTTATTCTGTTCTATCACTGGCCTCAGACAAGTTGGGAAGATCTGTTGGGCACACAGAAGAGCTCGCTGCCTCCCAGAGATGAGGTCCCCACTGACAGAGCGCGGGTGGGAAGACAGGATTCCACAGACGGCAGCGTGGCAGCGGGGGCGGTGCCTCACCGTGCCCGAGACCTGCACGTGGGAAGGGCTCATTGCTCTGGGGGCCTCGCCCCTTGGCTCGTCGGCGGTGCTTCTTGCTGGGTTTTCAGATGGCTTTTCTCTGCGTAGATTCGTCCCTGTTGTCTCTTTGTTTATGTGGTCCCCCCTCCTGTTAGGTTGGGGCCCTCCCATATGACCTCGTTGTACCTTGATTACCTCCTTAAAGGCCCTATATCTCTAAATCCAGCCCCTTGGGTCCAGGGCTTCAACCTGTGAATCTTGGGGGACACAGCCCAGCCCATAACACGACCCAGACCTCTCCTGCCCTTTCCTCTCCATCGGAGTCTCAGCCCACCATGCTGGGTGCTGTCTTGTGCTGCCAGAACCCGGCCAGAGCCGGGCGCTCCACACCGGGCTTCTCTGGAGGCCTGGCCCTTGCCAGTGACGAGTCACCTCAAGTTGGGATGTCTCTGAAGGCCCTTCCCCGAAGGGCCTTCCAGGGGCTCGGGGCTCACCATGGCCGAGTGTCTGCCCCACCAGCCTGTCTCTTGTGCCCTTGCTCAGACTGTGCACGGATCTCCTCAGATCCGTGTCCCAGGCCTGGGCGTTCCCAGATGCCCACGTCTGGTTGCGTCCTCGCCGTGTCCTCTGTGTTCCTCTCTTCCCCGGGGATAAGCCCCGAGCTCAGGGAGGGGCGTCTGTCTGAGCCCTCGTGCTGCATTGCTGTTCAGCTGCTCGGCTTCCGCGTTTGCTGCCATCGTTGCTGAGCTCGGATGCCGTCCACCCCAGGGAGTTCAGGGCATGGAGGGCATTGTCCACCGAGAGGGTTTTGCTTCCGTCCTTGCCCCTCACCACCTGAAACTGCCAGTGTTTTAAGGGCTGGAACCCAAGCATGTTAATCTGTGCATGCTCTCTCGCGGGGTCTGTGCCTTGGCCCTCTCACCCTTGACCCAGCCGGCTCTCAGCAGAGGAGTGGACCGGCGCTGAGTGTCCTGTGGGGCTTGGCACTTCTGTGCACGAGGGCGTTGCCATGGGTGGCTTTACTCTGACACCCGCCTAGGCCACCCCCTCCAGCAGCGTCTGTGTCCCAGGTAGTCTGCAGCGCCTGCCACCTGCTGGTTTCCCGTAAAAGGACCTTCAGTGAGGAAATGTGGCCCCGCCTCAGCGATGAGAGAGCTGGCCAGTGCTGGTCCATGCAGCTGCCACATGGCCCCTGGGCAAGTCTGACGGAAGCAGCACCGTGAGCCATTTGTAGCATAAAGCTGATAATCCATCATCTTCTACTTAACAACTGAACCTCCATGTCTGGAGACTGTCTCGTTTACAAGTTGAGAAGGATCTTCTGAAGTCACAGTGCAAGAATGTTTGCATTCAGATGATCTCAAATATATGCTCCAGGGGCTCATGGAGATGTCACGGGTGTCTGGCACGGTTCCCGGAGAGCACAACGTGGAGCAGAACAGACCACATCTCTGAAGGCCACAGGCTTGTGTTTACAAATGTTTTGAGTATAAATAGGTCACACCTGTTTGCAGAACTCTGTGGTATTAACTAACTACTTTAGTGTGGATGGAGAAATTTTACCACAAAAGAGGGTGAGTTCCTCGGCGATGGTTTTAAGCTGCGTGGTATTTTATCAGCACAGCGTCACCTGCATCTGTCCGCAAGGTGGGAGCCCCGGGAGCAGCCAGCGCCCGTCTTCCGTCTTCACGCCTTGCGTCGCGTGGGGTCCGCATGGACTCGTGAGCTGTGCAGCCCTGCGCAGTCACAGACGCAGGAGAGAGCTTTGGGACCAGCTGCACTCATTTCCAGATTCCGGCTCTGGCTTCCGTGGTCACGTGAGCGTGGGCAAGTTGTTCAAGCCTCCAAGCTTCAGATTCTTTGCACGAGAACAGGACTCTACAGTCTGCAGCATCAGGGTTGCCGTGAGCATGGAGTGTGATCTCTCTCGGCGAGGCACAGAGCAGGCCGAGAAGGACACGACGCCCACGTCGCGCCCCACCCGAGCCCCACTGTAATCACACCTCCCAGAAGGTCTCGAAGCCTGAACAGCACGTCGCTCCTTGTTAAAAAATAGAGAAGGAACGTGTCAAAGGCTGAACATTTACAAAGTGTTTACTGAGTGCCTCCCACTTCGGCTGATACGCTGTTGAGAGCCCTCGGCCGAAGTGCACAGGGTGACCACAGCCCTCTGTGACCGTCTGTCACAGCCGAGTGCTCACCTTTGAAGCGATAACTTTCACCTTTTGTTTTAATTCCCTGGTTACTCCCCTGACTGCAACCTGAGGTTTATGCTTTGGCAAAAGGAAACAGGTTTATTAGTTAATTAAAAAAATAAAAATAAGAATCAGATGCCGAGGTCTGCCAGGGTGAGCGTCTGAGGTCGGGTGTGGGCGCCAGTGCTTTGAAGCCCGGCCCCTCCCCCAGCCTCCGCGCAGACGGGTTCATCCCGCTTGGTGAGTTCCCGCAGAGGCGCAGGGTCACCCGATGTTCCTAGTTGCCGGGCTTTCCATCGAGCTGATGGCAGACCGACTCGTGGAGGATCATTGCAGGTGGAGCTCTCCCTCAATGTGACAGTGTGGACTGGGAAACGTCCCACATCGCACCCCTGCTGGCCCCTCGGCACGGGCCACTGCTGCTAGGTCCGGCCAGTGAGCAGGCCCCGAGCCCACTCTCTCAGGCCCAGGGTCCTGTCACCCGCGCTGGCAGGAGACACCGGGCAAGTGGGGGGAGAGGGAACAAGGACACCGAATGCGAGTTGTTATTTGGCTGCTTTGTCTCCCGTGGCACAGAAAATGAGAGCATCTGGGGTCCCGTGAGGAATTTGGACGGCGCCAAGTGCTCGGTCACTGTGAAACTAGTTTCATTTTGGGAGACGAGTTATGGAGGTGGCTTTGCTGTTGTTTAGAGGAGCGGCGAGAGTGGACACCCGTGCTGACCCTCCGATGGCCGGAGGAGGAGCTGCATTTGGGCAACTGGACCCCTTTCCGTCCTCCATGGCTGGGAGTGAAGCCTGTGCGGTGACGTGTGGCGCAGCCACAGGCCCTGCAGGCACCGCGAGGCTGTGTTGACCAGGAGGCTCCCTAAGTGACGTGGCACGTGGTGGCAGGAGGCACTGGGGTGGGTGGAGGGTGGCCCGTGGTGGGCCCTGAAACCAGCCACGAGTGTTCACTGTTGAAGCAGCTCACTGTCCGCGGTGGCCCGGCTTGTCTGTAGACCATCCGGTTGGGACCCGCGCTGCGGCTTTCCAGCCCCGAGGGAAGGTGCCTGTCCACCCAGAGCACGGCCTTCACGGGGGGAGGCGAGGAGGGAGTCTGGCCAAATGCACCTCAGACCTCGGAATTAGAACGGAAAGTGGTGGCAGTTTTAAAAATCACACTCATCGAGGTCAGATGGGAGACTCCTTCATGACGTCTGTGGTTAAGCTCACGTTGCACGGCGTCTGAATGAAGTGTCCACCTGAGCCTGTTGTCACAGGTCTGCTGATGCCACCCAGGGCCGGACAGCGCAGCCGAGGCCAGAGCTCTGGCAGGACCAGGAGCCTGGAGCTCTGCCCTGACTGTCGCTCCAGGGCTCCGAGCTAGTGTTTTAATTCTTTAATTATTCCATGGCCCTTTTCCTAGTCCACAGAGGAATACAAATTAATTATTCGGTCAGGCAGTTAATTAAAAGAGTCTGAGTCTGCTAGTTAAGAAGCTGACTCAGGCTGGATCGAGGCTTTTCTGCCACACGGTGCAGACAGCGCATCTCTCTCCTGTGGAGGGGCCACCCAGGGACCTTGCAGGGCCACTCTGCGTCTCTGTGCATGTCATCTCTCTGGCCACCTCGGTCTCTGTAGAAACTGGACTTTCTGCCATTCCTAACAGTTTGTGGCACCGTCTCCTGTGCGTTCTATCTACAGGTGATATTCTGGGCTGGGGTTGTGGTTTGCTTGTCTAGAGGCAGAGGTGGTCCTGGTCCTGCGCCTTGTCAGCCGTGGTGTCTGTTTCCTTCTCCGAGTGAGCGCCTCCCGCAGCCGTCCAAGCCGTTGAGGAGCTCGTGTGGATGGCGGAATGAGCGGCACGCAGGGGGAGCCGGGCCGTGGGCTCCAGCAAGCGGAGGCCTGGCGTTTGCCGCCGGGTTAGGCGGTTATTTGCCCCGTGGTGTGAGAACGCGAGAGATGCGTGCATGTCGCTCCCACGGGCCTGCCATGGCGGGGCTGAGTGTTGTCTGTGGTCAAGGGTAGGAGGAGCCAAAGCAGACCACCCCCAGCCGAACCTCTCTGACCTCCATCTGGATCTGCCGGGCGCTCAGTTGCTGGTGACCAGGCCAGGGCCGGCCAGCTGACCTTCTGGACAGTGTGCTGTGCATCGAGACCGCCGGACCCAGAGCAGCAGGAGTCAGGATGCGCTGAGCACGCCTGGGTTGTCTTAGTGGCTGGAGTCCTGTGAGAAGCTGGAGCATGAGATGTTTTTTCCACTGCGTGGTGTTGCTGTGCAGATCTGACGCTCAAGGTCACGCCACCTGATGCAGAATCAGGCTCTGCCCCAGGCAAGTAAACAGAGAGGACCAGACACCTGTTTCTGTGTCACCGTGACTTGTGGTTGCAGACAGCAGCTGTCCAGGTGCTGACTGGTCTGAGCCTTCTCTGATAGCACCTGCTGGACATGTCTTCACTTCCAGGTGAAGGCTTCGCATCGCTCACCTGGAGCAGGTGTGGGGACTGAAGCGGCTCTGCTCGTGCAGTCTTTTTTCTTTGCTTCTGGTCTTATTTGGTCCTTGCTCCCTGCCTGCTCCTTGTCCCCTCCCCTTCCCTGGGAGCAGGGCCTGCTTTTCTTCCTGGGAAGTCCCCATCCCGCTGCCTCGTCAGCCGCAAGCACCATCCATGTGCCCCGAGCTGGACAGGACGCAGCCAGTCACGCAGCCAAGTCAGCTGGCCTCTCTCAGGACTTTCACCTCAAGTGGAAAGAGGGAAAAAAAGAAAAAAGAAAAGCAGAGAATGGAGAAGAAAGCTGTGTCCCAATACTTTGGCATCCACACTCTCTGGACCCCGGCTGTGACTAAGCCCGGTTCTGGGAGCAGCTAACTAGTCTCTGATCCACGAATCTTCTATGAAGGCAGCCAAAAGAGCTTCTGTTGCTCAAACCAGAGTCCTGGACACTGTGTCCCCCCAGGGAGCCCTCCCAGGGCTGGGACTGGCTCAGCAGTCACTCACCCTGCTTCACCTCCAGTGCTGACCTCAGCTGCCCTCGAAGAGCGGGGGGGCAGAGGAGGCGGACGAGGGTTCTGAGCGCCCTTCTGTCCTCACCCCAGCCTGGTTGTGGTTTAACTGCATCTGTGGATCAGGGAGAGGCTCCCGGCAGTGAATCCTGCAGCCCCCAGGAGCAGGGGACCTGGGTCAGCGGCTCCTCCTGCCCACGTGGCCTCCTAGTGGGCTCTTGTGTGGGCCAAGCCATGGCCGGCCACGCCACCCAGGACTGGGAAGGAGGCCAGTTTGGACTGGATTGGATTCTACAACAAACAAGCAAAAGGGAGAAAACCAGGTGGCCGGCAGCGCGGGCAGGAGTTGAAATAGAAACCCCGAGTGCCGGGGTGGGAGCAGAACGGAGCGGTGCCCAGGAGCAGCGCGTGTGCACAGGCAGGGAGGCAGGGCTGAGCAGGCAGACCACCTGGTCACATGGGAGCACATTTAACCCCTTCTGTTCCGCCAGCAACGGGGCACAGGCAGAGATGTGGCACCTGACGCGGGGAGACAGACAGACAGGAGGGGATGGGGTCAGATCTGAAGGGAAAGGGCCTAGGAGCCAGAAGGAGCCCGCAGGAGGGAGTTGGAAGGGACGGGCCTGACCCACTCGGGAAGGAGGTGTGAGGTCTCTTCAGACTTCCCAAGGACCGTTCCCAGGAGGAATCTAGAACACAGGACCGTGCCCCGCACGACCAGGAGCAGCCACGGGAGCTCGGACGAGCAGAGCTCTCTCCTCGGAGCACGAGCCTGGCCCAGCCTGGGCAGGATGGACCCTGGCAACCTTCCAAAGGCAGAGACGCCATGGCTCCGAGGTCCTTCACCTGCCCCACTGGCCCACCACACTGCCAGCAAGGCCTGAGGGGCGACTGTGAACATTTAGGGACAGAGCCCAAGGTTCGTCTCGAGGGAGAGTCAGGAACGAAGGACGGTTCCCCGGGCCAGGTGTTGGCTGTCCATGCTCGCCCTCAGCAGCAGCAGAAGCTTGGGCTTGAAACGGCAGGAAACTTCGGAAAGTCTCTCTGACACTCGTGTCCTCCCTTGCCTGGATCACTGCAGGTGACCAAGGCCTCGCTCAAGTCCAGGTACCGAGAGCACAGGACACATCTCTGACTCAAGCTGGGCATCCTCCTGCCACAGGACATGTTTAGCATCTGCACAGAACCTGTTGTTTGGTAGAATCATGCCATCCTGGGAGAATTTTCCAGCAGGAATCTGTAAGGAACCTGACTGAGGGATTACCAAGAATATCAGAACAGTTCTCTGCCAACTAGGGCACGCATCAGAAGTGCCCCAGGGTGGTTTGCAATTATTGATAAGGGAGACCTTAAACTCTGACCTCAGGTCCTGTGACCCACATAGAAGCAGGTAAATACAGCTGGTAAATACAGCCCCCTGCTGCGGTAAACAGTGCCTGCAGCACCTTCTTCTTTTGGAAGAAATTATTTCCCTGTACATGCACATGTACATGTACACGCACATGCAAACCCACATGCACACATTCAGTACACAAGCACCCATCTGTGCTCCCAACAGTGTGCCTGAGCTGAGAGGCCCTGCTGCTGGCGTCTGCAACCTGTGATATCTTACCGCACAAAGCAGTACTACCAGGTAGCGAAAGCCCCACGCGTGGAGCTGAGCCTGACTTTGTGTGTGAGTTACTGCCTTACCAGAGCTGCCAACCATTTTTAAGACCTAGGGCAAAGCCACATAGATCATATCGATCTTCAAATGTACATTTGAATATAAAATGCACACATGTATTTTATGGAATGTGTTTACTTTGGTTAAAAACATTCCCCTAACAATTTCAAGAACGTTCCCTCAAGGGTGTGGAATTTCTGCTGAGTTTCACGTGCCGCTTCGATTATTCCTGATCGAGCCCTTGCTTCGGCCAGTGCCTTTATTCTTGAGGAGCCTCCTTACTTTCTGGGGGTATGCTGGGCACTGGGTGGCCCCTTCAAATCATACAGTCACCAGAGGCACCACAGACATTAAGCCCAGTAGGCTGATGGCCCTTTGGCGGCAGGTGTTGAGATCACGTGGAGGAATGAGTGAATGAACGAGTGAACGGAAGGTGCCTGCTGTGTGCCGAATGTCCTGCTAGAAAGTGACTTCTTCAGCTTCGGGAGGAAGAGAGTCCAGGCCAGTAAAAACCGTCCCTCGGTCTCCTCTCCTGACTGGTGCTGAAAACCCAGCTGCAGGACGCTGCACGACCCTCAGCAGTTGCTAAGAAGGCCTGTGGGGCTGCTCGGGACTGTGTGGGTGGCTTGTGGGGGGAAGAAGGGGGTGCCGGGGAGAGGGAGGTAGCCCCAGGACTGGCATCCGTGCAGCGTTTAGCAGGAGCCAGGTGTGGCTTGAAACACTTCCTGCGCCTGACGCGCTTCCTCTTCCCGGTACACCTGCGGGTGCAGCAGCCCTGCTTCTTGTCCCAGCCCGCAGCAGCTAGGAGACGCATGTTAATGCCGTGTCTTGTGGCTACAGATGGGAGTTTTACCATGACAGCGAATGATTTCATGGGGGTGGCTGAACGAGAGTGAAGTGCAGGGATGCGGGCCCCCTGCAACCTCAGCCTCAGACGCTTCCCGTATCAGATTGAACCACGGACACCGATGGTAGACCTGCCTTGTTCAGGATAGTAGCCACTAGCCACCAGTGCTTAATAGCCACACCTGGCTGAGACAGCACAGAGGATTGCATCCCGTCCTTGCAGAAAGAGCTCCCGGACATGTGTCAGACATACGGCAAGGCAAGTGATGGGGCATATTTGTGGACCACTTGCTAAATAGAACCTGCAGCTTCTAAGGAATTTGGGGCAGCGATGCGACGTACATACAGTTGAGAATAGAAAATAGTAAAAATAAGAATAAAATGAACGATGCACATAAGTGCCGAAAGGACTTTTACCATGGAGGCCAGAGAGGCCTTCGTGGAACAAGCGAGATTTGAACAAAGGCTGCTGGGCTCGCGCTGGAGAATCTCACGTCCTGTGGAACCTGCACGGCCGGTGCTGAGGCAGGTGCACCTCGGGACCTCCGTCTCAGTGCATTACCACTATTTAACGCTGGACAGTAAGTGTCAGTGACTTCAGGGTCCAAGGAAAAGCAGTCACATCTCAAGAGGTGGAAGCAGGTACTCGGACTTCTAAAATGCTGTTTTACAGGGAGTGTCACCGGGAAGAAAGAATCTTTTGAACTGCTGGGATCCTTTTTGGCAGATCGGTCACCGAACTCGATCAGACGAACAGATGATGACTCACAACACCGAGCAGCCGAAACAGGCACTTCTCACGTCGCGCAGGTGGTGGATGCAGGTGTGACTTTTACTATAATTCTAAGAAATGTAATTTCACAGCCCGCCTCGTGAAAGTGAGAGCTTAACAGACGCCAGCTTCTCGGGGTCTGGGGTGAATTATTGTCAGAAATCAGTGACTTGAGGGAAAAAGATTTTAATAATATTCTTCTTTCCCACTAGTCCCTGTCGGGTCACCCAAATAACCAAACCTCGCCTTCTAAAACACAAAAGGCAACAGAGCAACGGGTGAAAATGCAAACTTGCTTTATGCTTGGGGCTAATGGTCAGAAGACGGATTTATGAGCCACACTAAGGCTCTGGGTCTCCCCTTGTGTGATGGTCCGTGGCCTGGGCAGGGTGGCCATGGCCTCCTCAGTCTGTCATGTCGCTCCCCTTCCGGTGTCTTAATTCTCCTCTGTAAGACGTGGTGTTGGCTTTCTGTTGGTTCGTTTATGTTCTGTCAATTTTAGTAACAGAAGTGTTAGGAAACGTCACTGTGCTTTTTATTGACTTAGATTTACAAGGAAACAACGGTAGCTTGAATGGGCACCGAGCACGAGGGTACTCCAGGAGATGACAGAAAGATCCATATCCTCTTTCAGTTCTGTTTTTTCACGAACTTCTGGAAGTGCCCACGAAACGTAGCTCAAAGAGCTCAGAGCTGCCACCTGCCCTGAGCTGGGTGATTATTTCTTCCCCCAGGAGCAAGACACGTTCAGTGGCCCTTTGTGAAGCACGGCTGTGTTGGAAATATTTAAGGACAAAAATAACATGATGTATTAGGTCTGTCCCGTGGGTTTCAAAGAAACACCCAACCCTGTGCTCAGTCATACAAGGAGCCTAGCCACGAATCTTCCATCACAGTTTATTGTGTCCACTGTAGCTGTACACTGTGAAACAAGGGCAATTAACGTCCATTGTGTGTGACAGCAGATGCTGGTGCAGGGGTTCCGAGCGAGCTCCGCGCAGGATGACCTCCACGACCACCAGGCTTGTCTCCCGGGGGCGCCTGGTCCTTCTGGGGGTGGTCCTCTGGCTCCAGACCTCCGTTCACCTGACGCTCTCTGGAGAGTCCATCAACGCTAGTCTCCTGTGAAATCTGAACCTCCCGTGTCCTGCACCGGCCATGGACGGCGGTCTCTTCCCCGCCTCCTCTCCTGTCTTCTGTGTCGAAGCGGAGCGAGGCTGGAGGGACTTGGGACAGGAAAGCTCTTCCTGGCTGGCCAGCTTCTGATTCTTCAGACCAGCAGGTGGTTAAGATGAGTCCTTCCGGGCCGACCCCGTGGCTTACTCGGGAGAGTGCGGGGCTGGGAGTGCAGCAGCGCTTCCGCTGCGGGTTCGGATCCTATATAGGGATGGCCGGTTCGCTCACTGGCTGAGGGCGGGCACAAAAAAAAAAAAAGGACAAAAAAAAAAAAAGATGAGTCCATCCATCCTTCTTGGGCATTTTCTGGAGTCTGGAGGTTTCCTGCCGTTCGGCCTCTTCTGCGGTTCCCTGGCCCCGGTGAAAGCATCTTGGAAATTACTTTTCTGCAAGGAAAAGAATGATTGATGCAAGCAGCAAGGTGCCGTCCTTCTGCCCAAGCGCAGGGATGTGCTTCTGGCTCTTTTTCTGCAGATGCTCGGAGCCTCATAGATAGTTTTTTTTTTTAATTTCATAACGTCATACCACCTAGAAAAAAGTCATTTTCCTATTTCATCCTTGGACTTGCTGTGAGCACAGACCGGTACACATCAATATCGGAAACCTGCTGCTCTTATGAGAAATACAAATCTATTTATGTTTTGACAGAAAATCTTGCCAGCCGCCCATAATGTTTTGCGAGAAATGAGTTTGAGCTCGCTGTCAGGAAATGGAGCCTTGCCGTCCACAGCCCGGCAGAAGCCGGCCACCAGCAGTGATCTGCCTGTGGGATGGGGAGGGGGCCGGGGCCTGGGCCACCCCTGCCACGCCCCTGTACAGGAAGCCCCCCAGCAAGGCGGGTCCCCCCAGGCAGCCCCACCTGCACCACAGTCCTCCGTGGGAGCTTCTGGGGACGCACGTGCAGCCTCTCCTGGGGTCTGCCTGTGCCCTTCGCAGGGGCCACACAGGCGACACAGGAGATATTTTCCAATGCTTCCTATAGGGAAGAAGTCAAAGGACCTTTTTTGTCAAGTGTTCATTCCTAAGTTTAGATGTTTGTAGTAATTAAACTAGACTCTGGAGCTATGTAGAGAGAGTTTCTGGAAACAAGCACCGACTGGCCCTGAGGCTCCTGGTTGAGCTGGTTGGGGTCCTGTGCTCTACCCTCTCCAGGGAGCCCCTGGCGACTCTGCCTGTGCAGTGATTTCCAGAGAGGAAAATTGCAGTCAGCCTTTTACTTTCGCTTTTGCATATTTTATTGTGTTGTTAAAATCCGAGTGCCGAGGCTGTGACTTCATGCCAGTGCTTTCAGAACGAGGCGGCACTGGAGACAGACTTGATCCTCCATGCCGCCCTCGCCCCACAGTCCTGAGGCTCAGAGGCCGGAGAGGACTTGGCAGTCCCTGGGGTTCCCTCCACATCAGCCCCCGTGTCCAGGAGATCCCTGCGGGTCTCAAACAGCCCTCCCCTCCAGGGAGAGTGTGTGGTGTTGTAAACGTGAACGTAGCAACATAGTTTTGTTGTCACGGAGGACCACCTTCTCACAGCCAGATACTGTTTCTACTTGCAACAGCAATCACAAGTTTCCTTTGCTGTTAACTTATGAAATTAAAACATGAGGCTTTAAAATGATCACATGCATTATAGCTCAGTGGCATGTGCCAGTGACGGATGCACCTAAGTGAATCTGTGCAAACCCAGTCACCACGTTGCACATTACTCTAGTGTCAGCCGTGAGTCCCTGCATGCCTGGACAGTGCCAGCGTGGCCAGTGGTGATGGATGTCCTCACACGCACACAGGCCGCCAGAACAAGACTCAGACCAGCACTCTGGGGGCCCATGTCTCCTCTGCAGGCCTCTTTAGGTCCCTCTTCCACGACCCTCCCTTGGTGCCCTGCCCTGGGACCCCCTCCCCAAGCTCCTGGCTGGCCTTGAGTGCATCAGTCTGGCACCTGGTGAGTGGCTCCCTGGCCTCTCACCTTCTTCCACATCCCTGGAGTCCACCTCAGCAGATTCCTTTCAGGTCCCCGCCCAGCAGCAGGTCTGCCCCAGCACAGGGGTGTTAACAGATGAAAATGGCCCCGTGGGGGTCATGAACAAGTGTAGGCCTTCAGGAGGCAGAAACCAACCCTAAAACACCATGCAGCGTGGGGCATTCCTGGTGCTGCCATGCGTGGTGGGCATCTCTCGAGGACGAGGGACTCGTGGGAAGAGTCAGGTGGGCCCAGACGCCACGGCAGGAGATGCAGGACCAGCATCTGCATCTGAGCTCGTCGTGACGGCAGCAGAACTCGACTGTCAGAGAGAATCTGCTTGTGGTTAAGAAAGGAAATCTGAGAAATGTGGCCGTTTCCTGTATGGAAGAGTCTGCCCGTGGTGTGAATTGTTCCCATGCTGGAGGTGGGGACTGTGATTCCTGCTGTGCAGGTGAGAAGGGAGCTGGGGTTGGGGGACAGCCACGACCGTGTGCCGTGCCAGCCCTGCCCAGGCTGCGAGGAGCTCAGCAGCCTCAGTCTCGCCTGCGAGAGCGGAGCTGGCTGGACTCAGGGTGGGTGTTTCTGAGAGTGTCTTAGTGGGGATGGGGTCCCTCACAAACCAGCAGCCGCTGGGTCTGAGGCGTAGCCCCCAGGTGCCTACAGCCCAGGAGTCCCAGAGATGGCCATGCCTGGCCTGGACCGTGGAGCTCGACTCCAGGGATCCCGGGCACGTGTTGTCCTAGTCTGCCGAGCTGCCTGGCCACAGACCCCAAGCTGAAACCAGCAGCCTTCTCTTCTTGACCAGAGTCCCTGGGGTCCCTCTCACCAGGGAGTGCCCTGTTCCTCAGTGGACACACAGATTGGGCCTGTCATCCCTGTGTCTGCGTATTTATTCATTCACGCTCTGTCCTGCCTTCATCGGAGGTGGCTCACAACACTGGGTTACACACGGTCTGCGCTTTGTGTGCTGCAGGTAGTGCCAGCCCTCTGGGGAGCTGGGCAAGCGAACAAGCCAGACGGGGCTCCACAGTGGCTCTCCTTCCAGGGGCTCCTTTTGGGAGGTGACCAAAAAAGCTGTGCCCACCCTCACCACCCTCCTGAGGCTCTGGGTCCCATGGCCTTTTCCCTGGCCCTGTCTCTGCCTGGTCTTCCTTCCTCCCTGGGTTGAAGGGTGTCTGTGGTCATAGGCTGGGCAATGTCCCCGTGAGGAGGGGACCCTCAGTTCCTGATGGGAGGGGCAGTTGAGGGCTCGGACCCCGAGGCCCCGGGCTGCATCCTTCCATGGCGCGTAGGAGCTGGGCTGCGGCCGCGTGCAGTAGCATTTAGAAACTGCTGCTCCTGTGGCCCTGCGGCAGTTGAGGTTTATTGAACTTTAGGAGCGTCCACTTTTCAGGTGGCATCAGTAAATTATTGATCTGAGATCACCTTCTGTCCCTCGGGTTCTTGTTAGTATTAATTGATGGTCCCTTCCTTGCGGTCCTTCCGCAGTGGTTTTCATCCTCTGTGTTCTGAGCACAGAAGCGCAGCTTCCATTTTTCTTCACAGAGGGACAGAGGGCAGGTTTTGTTGAGAAATACAGATTTGGATTCATTCTTTCCAAGAAGATGATTTTCACTGTCAGAGACGGGACACAAAAGAGCTCTGCATTTGGCAAACTCCAGGGAAAGTTTTCTTTTCGAGCTAATGAGGGGTGAGGGAGGGAGGGCCGCCTGGGAGCAGGAGTGGCTAGTTTGGGTGGCAGAAGGCAGGAGGCCGTGGGCAGGGGCTGGACAGGCGGCACAGTGGCTCGGGGTCCGGGTCCCTGCCCCGACCTTCCCTGCCAGCACTTCCTGCCTCTGGAGTCGTCCCAGACCCAGTTTGCCCATCTGTAGGGTGGGGATGGTGGCGCTTTGTACCATGAAACCCGGAAGTGACAAGCACAAATCGCTCCTGCCACTCAGGTGACGAAAGGTGAGCCCCCAGCGTCCCACCCTGACTGCGGCCCCTGCAAGGTCATGAAGGAGTGACCACTGAGGCTCCCGGCCCCTGCAGCCTCTCTCCCCGCTCGGCACTGCTTGGTTGGGAGGGGGTTGCAGAAATAAACCGCCCCAGGGCTGTCCCGGGATCCACAGACTCACGTGTAGATGGCGTCCCCCTCTCCTCCCGTCTGTCCAAGAGCCCCTGCCTCCCCTCTGCTGCTCACCCTCTTATCCAAGCCACCGTCTTTATGGAAAGCCCCGGACTGCCTGAGCCATGCTGAGGTCCTAGAGCCTGCAGACCCCACAACAGGGGCTTCTGTGCTGTAGTGCAGGGGTGCAGTCTTGATGGCAGAAGTCCTGGTTTTAGGATTTTTCTTTTCTTCTGACTGGTATGTGAGGGACCTATTTGAAGGGTGGAGGGTGTCCCTGGTGTCCTTCAGGTGACGTTGCCCATTTGTGGCCTTAGACACGAATGCAGGAACGGGAAGCACCCTGAGAATCGGACATGCGGCAGCCCTGCGCGGGGCTGCTCTCTGCACCCAGGGGACCAGGAAGCAGATCCTTTCTTGCTATGATGCCTTCAGAATGTGTCGGCGTGCATACGACCCAGGGTCTTTAGACAGCGATGGCCTTTGGGCCAAGTCAGGGCTGTTTCTCGCCTGCTGTGCCTCTCTCCCTCTTTCTGTGTAAAAAGCACCCCCCATGTTTCATGCGGGCTCTCAGCTGTGACTTCCGATGGGTTTCGCAGCTGTTTTTACTTACAACAGCACTAAGGAGGCTCCCTGAATTGTCACCGTTCCTGACATCTGCCTTGGGGAGTTTTTGGTTTTGCCCAGCAGCATCATCAGAGCACGGGGGCTGCCGTGGTGTGTAGGGGCACTGCTCAAGGCCACATTCAGACCTGCTGGTGACTGTCATCTGCTCCTGGAGCTCTAATTGCGTTAGCTGGGCCCGGCCACTGGAAAACCAGCTGTGGGAGAGCTGGGAGGCCCACATTTCCTGTGAGCAAGAGCTAGCTGGTCTTGGTTCTCTTTGCCATATCTTGTCAACTAAGGAGAACAGAGATAGAGACTGCACGGAATGTTCTCTATGTAACCAAAGTGCAAATAAATCCAGCAAAGAGCTCCAGTCTGAGGGCTTCCTTCCCTCCTGCCTACCCTGACTAGCTGAGCACACACCTGAGGCTGGACGGCACTGAGTGACTTGGGGTGCCGTTCCCACGTGTCTCTAGCTAAGACTTCGTACAAATTCACCAGCGCAACACACTTCAGACATGGCCCTGTGGATTATTTCTAAATCTTCACGAAGAGCTAGAACACTGTTGTCCTTTAGCTAGAGAAGCTTTTGTGAGAAGTCGTGCGTGCGTTCCCTCATTAATGCATTCCAAAGTATCTGTTGTACATGCCATGCACTGTGCCAGGCGTGGATGGCACTGTGAGTCAGCAGTTGTGGCTCTGCCCTTATGGAGCGTATGGCCTCCTGGAAAAGAAATTAGCAAACAAGCAATTAAATGCATATCCAACCAGGCAGACAGGAGGCGCTGGGGACGTGGCAGTTGCAGAGTTGTCCGGTGGTGTCCATAGAGCAGCAGATGCCACCAGTTAGAGTCTGGAAGCGACTCAGGAGAGGTGCAGGCACCATTTCTGCCCCTCCTTTCTGGGAGCCAGTTTTGACCCCGGCTTGGAGAAGGGAAAGTGGAGGGGCAAGGAGCCCCATGCATTCCACACGCCGGGGACAGTCCCCTGGGCTCTGTCCCCAAGGGTGGGGACAGGTGGGGCTTTGCTATTGGCTCAGGATGTTGTTCTCTCTGGCAGAATGAACGTTGTTAGTGTCCTGGAGGAGCGCCCCCTCTCCTCCGTGACTGTGGCTCCCGCACTAGAATAGTAACTGTCACGTATCTAGAGAAGAACTAGGAGTGTCTAGGACAAGCCTCCGTTTCCCAAGTCTGAGCAGAACCAGCAGGCCGTTTCCTCCAGCTGTTGAGCATCCAGACATAAAAGCCAGCAGTGGGACCAAGGCCCTCGCCTCGTGGCCGTCCCGCCGCCCACCGTGTCTGCTCCTGGGCGGTGCTCTTGTGCAGGAGATAGTGACTCCCCCCATGCCCCCGCGCAGGCTCCAGCATGTTCCACACACTTCACCTTGAGATGTCAGGTGACGTCCAGACAGCTTGTGCCTCCTAATTGCAGGACCAAATCGAATCTCTGGGCTGACACACCAAGTCCACACAGCTGTTACTCCCACACTGGAAACACAGTTGTATCCAAGGGGGTGCTCTCCTGGGACACCAGAGAACACAGGATGGCCCGCAGCCTCCACCTCACCGTGGCTATCGCTGCTACCACATGGATGTCCCCCCTGGCCTGCTCTGGCTCCAGGTCCATTCTGGGAGGTCATGGAGGATGGATCTAGTGGGGTCAGACGTTGGCAGCTTTTATACATGAGGAGGCATTGTTGTCTCCTGCTCACCAGTGTCTCCTCTGCCTTCTACATCTACCAACTAGATATCCCTTAGGTTCACTAGTTCTCCTTCAAGTGCAGAACCCAGTGGACAAGCGAAGCCCAGCTTACTTATAATTTAGTGTCTTAGCTGTTTTGTGTTGCTATAACAGAATACCTAGAACTGGGTAATTTATGAAGAACAGAGGTTTATTTGGCTCAAGATTCTGGGACAGCTGCATCTGACACAGGCCTCAGGCTGCTTCTACTTATGGTGGAAAGTGGCAGCAGCCGGTGGGTACAAGCAGATCACATGGTGAGAGGAAGCGAGAGAGAGAGAAGGTGCCAGGATCTCTTAAGAAACCAGCTCTCGTGGGAACTAACCGAGCGAGATGTCACTCACGACCCCACCCCCACAGGGACAGCACCAGTCCATTCATGAGGGATCCGCCCCCATGACTCAAACTGCCACACTGGGGATCAGATTTTCACAAGTTCTGGGAGGACAGTACATCCAAACCCCATCATTTAGCATTATTTGCTTTAACCAAATAATCTTCATGGCAAGCTAAGATGACTAAACGAAGGGGAGTTTTGAGTGAGGGGAGATGGAAGCATTGTATCGAGTAGTGGAGACTGCACAGAAGGGCAGGCCCAGAAGTGAAAGGACATCTGGAGGATAATGTCCCTGGGACAGGTGGGCACAGCCTTTGTGCTGGGGAGATGGACGGTGGAAGGCCCTGTCCTGAATTCTAATCCTATCCACGTCTTAACCCTCACCCACGGTGACCACAGGCAGGGTGCTCTGACTCTCTGAGCCTCACTTTCTGTCTCTAAAATGAAGAAATTGGACTAGCTGAAGCCTCAGGCCTTTACCTACCCTCAAATTCCATAATTTTAAAGATTTTAAAGCTGTTCGAAATTAAACCTCATCTACGTTGCAGTTTTGCGTAGGACCCAGTGGCAGAACCTTCAAGATGCCGGACCTATGATGATAGTTTATCAAATGCATACACAGTGGCTTGAATTCTGCAGAGCCTCCTCCTTAACCCCCCATGACATATACACAGGGGTGTCGGTTAGGGCGTCTTACGTACTGCTCCAAACTGAGAACCTGAGGAGGTCATCGGAACCTCCTCCTCCCGCCGCACCGTCAGGATGGGGGTGACTGTGGTGTTTACTTGTCTTTCTCTTGTCCATGCCTGGGCAGTTAGTTGCATTTCACCTTCAAGTACCTCAAACAGGAGCCGCATCTCAGAGGTGTTCTCGGATGAGGTTGGTGGAAGTTGACCAGGATTCTTCCCCTTGACCACGTGGGGTATCTGGCCTGCTTTTCCTACACTCGGTATTTTGACTAATGGCCTCCCACATGCACCTCTCTTAGGAGCTTGCTCAAGAGCAAGGCTGGCTTTGCCGTGCACAGAGGCGAGCTTGCTGTGTCTTACGCAGAAAGAAAACTTAGAAGGAACAGAAGAAGGATGGAGCTCCAAGAGCACAGTGACGGGTCTGAGGGGTGGCCAGATCTTGAGTGCCACATGTCCCCCTCTCCAGCAGGGGATTCTGCAGCATGGCTGCTTCCTCATCTCCAGTCACCAGGGCTGCGTGTCAGTAACTTTCATCTCTTTCCCCTTTTGAGTGACACAGTGTGATATGTCTAATGACAACTAGAACAAATTCTGGTAATGAGGTCACCTTGGGCCCGTATTACAGTCTGACTGCTGTTTTCCTTAGAAATTATTTGTGAAAGCTCATCACGTGCTCGGCATAGCTCCCTCTGCCTATGTGTGGGTGTCGACAGGCAAATATGTTAGAACTTGCAGGATGGGAACGGCTTGCTCTGGCCTCTCTAGCTTAGACCCGTAAATTGGTTTGTAATGAGACAGCTTTTGCTTTCATCCCAAGGAAAGAGTGATTGGTTGTGACTAAGTTACTTAGTTTCCTTCAGCTGCAGGCTTTTTATGCAGAGTGCACTGAGTGGTTTTAATACAAATACGGCCCAGACATCACACGTGACTGTTGTTAAAGGGTGTGTTTACTGAGCACATACCTGTTCCCAGAATTGTGGAAGGGATTGTGTAGGAGAAAGCTGTCAGTAAAATTCACAGAGCAAGGGGGGTTTGTGGAGACCGTGGTAGGTGGGCAGGATGTGGGAAGGTGAGAAGATGTACGGCGTGTGGGTGTTCAGCCAGGGGGCAGCGTGGGCCAGGGCAGCTGAGGAATGTGGGGCCGATGTGGGAGGCGTCATTGTAGACAGTACCAGGTCTGAGCAGAGGAACCATGGGCTGAGGCCGGCTGGCTGGTGTAGCCACGTGGAGGGTCTGAAGCCAGGTGTGGGCACCTGCATGTGCCACACACGCTGTGCAAGCTGCCACAGCTGTTCAGAAGGGAAGATGTTGGAGTAGCCATGAGTCGAGGAGCCAGGGCCTGGCAGAGTCATCAGGACCTGCGTGAGGGGAGGGCTGGGGTCCTAGAGCGGGGTGAACAGACTAAACAGCGTGGCCACCATGTTGCTGGCAGAATCATCAAACCTCAGCAGGACCCCAGAAAGGATGTTGGTATCATGGGGCAGCTACCGCTTGTGGGGCTCAGGGCTCCATGGCATTTTGTCCTGGCCCCGGCTCACAGAGAGCCTGCCGGAACAGGCACCCCAGCTTGGGTGGAGTGTAGGGTGGTGATGGTGGGGTCTCAGAAAGAGTGCTCACAGGCAGGTGACACTCTTTTAGAAAGTCATCATTACCTGGATAACACTTCCAAATAATGAGATAATGTGAGCTAAGAGAAGGAAACTGTGACACTTATGGCTTTCTTCAGAGATAATAAAACATACTTTCCTTGTACGGGGCTATGCAAGCATTATAGCTACATTTTCTGGTCTCACAGGGCCCCATTGTGAGTCAGGAAAAATAACTCCACTCACTGAGGCCTTGGCACCTCCTGAGTGTCTCCAGCTGAGGCTGGAGGAGGCACCTGCACCGTTGCTTCAGCACCAACCAGAAAACCTCCAGGTGTCCAGGCACCACTGTGCAGGCAGGCACTTTCTGAGCTAATGAGCTTCCTGATGCCTGGACACTTTCCACTCACGACATCCATGAAGCCCACCACGGGCCAGCAGGCCCACAAAGAACAACTCGGTACAGTGACCAGAGGCACTGGCTCAGCAGCGTTCTGTCCTCAGGCACACGTGTGTACGAGGGCACTGCACACACTCATGCACATTCATACCTCCAAGGCGTGCAGGCTGGCGGACTCTGAACCACGCTTGCAGGGCTGAGGCGCATGCGGGGGCTGTGTTGAGGTGTACGGCTGGAGGGCCTGAGCTCTTCTGTAGGAAACCGGGTGGGTGAATGGGCATATCCTTTAAAAAAACTGGATTCAGATCTTAGCTGCATCAGAATCACCTGGAGGCTTTGTTAAAACAGGATTCGTATTCCTTCCTTCACCTTTATGATTAAGTAGGTGTGGGGTGGGTCCTGTGATTTGCATTTCCAACAATTTCCAGATAACCCTTGGTGTAGGGCTACACTGGGAGAACCATGCTTTACAGAACCCTTGGCTAATTGCTTCATTTGGTAGGGGGCTAACGTTATATTAACTCCAGGTCTTCCCATCACAACTTGTGCCGTTCTGAAAGTGTTGCCAGTTAGTTTACTTGGAAATGGATCAGCCGTAACACCCAAAGGTGATTTAAGAGCAAGCCTTGCTTTATGCAATAGAAGTAGGTCCTGATAAGTTATGAGCCAATAAAATTTTGGCACACTGAAATCATTTGGTACGCTAAATCTTTTTTAATTTGGCAAACTGAATTATTAAAAGAAAAAAAAGAAGGAAAATGGAATAGCTCCCTGGTGAAATTAACTCAAAGGAAAAAATTCCCTTTTAAACAGGAAAGAAATTATCGTTTCTATTTTATCTACAATTTTGGTCAATTGTTTTTGTATATTGGTTTTATTAAAGTGAGTTTCATCTGTACCAGAATAGAACTCTTAATTCCATGGGAAAGTCTCTCCGTTTCTCATCAACACACGTTATTGTCTAAGTGGCACTCCTTTTATACCACTGTCCACAGCTGCCTCTTCTGAACTGTATGAAGACCAAGAAATACGTGGGTTCTTACAAACTCTGAGGCCACTCAGTGCAATAGCCTGTTTATCTGCTAGACCTTGGTATAGGAAAAGCCTTTTTGCAAGTTAACGACCTAAACGTTTTGGTGCTGAAGACCCTTCTACAGAGAGGGATGGTGGTCCCCATATGTCGCTGTTGTGAGTGTGGGAGGTTGGAGTCAGGTGGATGTTGGCCAGTTATCCACTTCTTTGAGCCTCAGTTTCCTTATCAGTGTGGGTAGGACAACCTGTCCATCTCCAAGGTTATGGTAGGCACAACACTCATACACTCACGTACCTAATGGCTGCTCAGTCCTAGAAGTTTCTCTTCCACCTCCTACAAATAGCTGGATTAATTTAGTTTGGCCTTTAAGAAAACTTGACTGCATTTCTAAGATGTTTGGAAAATATTCTTCCCTGGAAGTTGGCATAAAGAGTGAATGGCTTAAGATCTTTCTTGGCCAAAGGCAGAGGTACTAGACTATCCTGCGATGTCCAGCTTGTGAAGTTTAGGAGTCACGGGCTCCAGGAAGTGAATGCCCCGATCACAGCATTGCCAAGATCCATCTTCTGCAGAGAAATCTCAACGATGTGATCGTGCCCTCATCATTTCCATCACTGTTAAATCTTTACTAAGTTACCAAAATGTGAGGACCACTGAGCTTTAATGAAACTAGGATTATGTTACAAAGGCTGAGGCGTCCTCAGTGATGATCTTTACAAAGCTTTCTGGAGGCTCTTTTTATGACTGAGGAAATATACTGTATTAGTTATCTAATGTTGTGTAACAAACTACCCCAAACTTGCCAGCCTAAAACAACAAGCATTTATTATCCCACAGTTTCTCAGGGTCAGAAATCCAGCAGCTGCTTAGTTGGATGTTTCTGACTTAGTGTCTCAGTTTCTCTCATGACGTTGTAGTCAAGCTGCTGTCCTGGGCTGTAGTCTCATTTGATGGCTTAACTGGGGCTGAAGAATCTGCCTCCAATATGGTGCCCACACATGGCTCGTGGCTGAAGATTTCAGTTTCCCACCATGTGGACCTCTCCAGAGGGATGACTCTCCATGACAAGGTAGCTGGCTTCCCCAAGAGCAAGTGGTCCAAAGGAGAAAGAAAGAAAGCAGGAAGCCTCAGTACCTTTTATGATGTAGTATCTTCTATTTTATTCTATTCCATGGACACAAGTCATAAAGTCCAGCCCACACTCCAGAGGAGGGGGATTCTGCTTCTTATCTTGAAGAGAGCAGTATCAAACAATTTACTGATGCTGTAAGACCACCCCACATACCGGTGATAAATGAAGGAACTAAAAAGATAACATCATTCTGGAATCAGGTTGACTCGGTCACGAGGCTGGTTCTTCTACATATTAACCAAGTAACCTTAGGCAACTTGTTTTAGTTTCTCCATCTATAAAATGTGGGCGATAATAGCATCTCTCTCACAGGATTTTATGTTAGATATTATGTAAGAACTTAGAATAATGACTAGTACGTAGTAGACACTCAGTAAAACTTAATATCATCATCACGGTCACCATCGCCATCATCACCATCATCACCATCACTGTCACCGTCACCATCATCGTCATCACCACCATCACTACCATCACTATCACCATCTTTACCATCACCATCATCACCACCCACCACCATCATCATCTTCATTATCACCATCATCTTCATCATCACTATTCCTGTTACCATAGTCATCACCATCACCATCTCACTGTCACCATCACTATCACCATTACCACCATCTTCATCATCATCACCACTCTCATCGTTGTCATTATCACCATCATGATCACTATCACTATCGTCATCACCATCATCATCATCACTATCACCATCATCACCATCACCATCATCACCACCATCGTCATCACCATCACCATCATCACCACCATCGTAATCACCATCACCATCATCACCATCATCACCACCATCGACATCACCATCACCACCATCATCACCATCATCACCACCATCATCATCACCATCACCATCATCACCACCATTGTCATCATCACCATCATCATCACTGTCATCACCATCACCACCACCATCACCATCACCACCACCATCGTCATCAACATCACCATCATCACCACCATCGTAATCACCATCACCATCATCACCACCATCGTAATCACCATCACCATCATCACCATCATCACCACCATCGTCATCACCATCACCATCATCACCACCATCGTAATCACCATCACCATCATCACCATCATCACCACCATCGTCATCACCATCACCATCATCACCACCATCGTAATCACCATCACCATCATCACCATCATCACCACCATCGTCATCACCATCACCATCATCACCACCATCGTAATCACCATCACCATCATCACCATCACCATCATCACCACCATCGACATCACCATCACCATCATCACCATCATCACCACCATCGTCATCACCATCACCATCATCACCATCACCACCATCATCATCACCATCACCATCATCACCACCATCGTCATCATCACCATCATCATCACTGTCATCACCATCACCACCACCATCACCATCACCACCACCATCGTCATCAACATCACCACCATCATCACCATCACCATCACCACTATCATCATTACCATCATCATCAACATCACAATCTTCATCATCATCACCATAATCATCTTTACCATCATTGTCATCACCAGCCGTCACCATCATCATTGTTATTTTTATTATTACTATTGCTATTGCTGCTGCTACCGCAGCCGCGGCTAATTTGAGTGTTTTATTACATATTGAAAGTTCTACAGTGTGGTGGTTTTTCTAGAGAAAACCATGGAAGTAAGGATAATGTTTTCTAAACTTTATAGTTAACATGTCTCTTTATTGGGAATTTCTTTCCCTGCTAACTTAAGCAATGTCCTTCCATCTCCTTCACGTACTTCAAAATATCTCCTTCAAGTACTTCAAAATATTTAGAATTAAAAAAAATTTTTTTCTATCCGTTCAACATTAATTAGCCACCTAGTGTGTGCTGGGTTCTTTAGTAGATTCTGAGTGTACAAAGATTAAGTAAAGGTCTCTTCTACCCAGGGACTCACACAGTGATGGGAGGAAGCATGTAAACATGACAGAGCCAGCACAGCACGGGACTCAGGAAGGAGTCGCCCGGCAGCTGTGGCTCTACTGGCTCCAGCTGAGGATACTCGAGCAAGTCCCGTCCTTCCCTGGCCGTCAGTCCCCACAGCATGTAACAGAAAACACTCAATCTTACAGAGTCACCACGAAGGTCCAGGTGAAGGCTTGCGCGCTGCCCATGCTGCGTGCTTCCTGCAGGTCTCCTCCTCAGCATGGAGAGCGTGAGCGTGGCCCGAGAAATTGGGACGGGCTTCACCAAGGATGGAACTGAACCTTGCCTTGGAAGAGAAACAGGAGCAGAGGGCAGGAAGGGCCTCCTCTGAAGAAGGGCACAGAAGGCGTGCAGTCCCGGAAGGAATGAGGGGGAGCTGAGGGATTCTGTCCTGGTTTAGAAGGCGTCAATCCTTGAACATACGTGGGCTGTGAGCAGCTGCTCACCTTAGAGAAGAGTTTACCCCGGCTTCTGTTTTCACAGGTTTGTGACTTGGGAGTGTTTGTTAAAGGTGCCAACGCCGAGAGCCTTCTGTTATTCTCACCAGCGTTATAGCTTCAGGCGTGAATGCATGGGCTGACCTCGCAGCACTGAGGTAGCCTAAGCTCGGGAGCTTCCAGAGAGCAAAAGACTCAGCAGACTCAGAGCTGCTGGACAATTTCCTCTGCTTGGGAAGTACATGAAGTCATAATATTTTGATGTGTCTTATCTAGGAGGAGAGTTCGGGCTCTTGAAAAGAAAAGTCAAGAAAAATGTGATAAATACAGCGAGGTATTAGGTAGGCCACGCCTGACTGTGAAGCGCGCGTGCTCCAGCTTGAGCAGTTAAGCAGCAATGAAGGCAAAGCTTTAAAGCCCTTCAGCATAGACAGCTCGTCTCCCACAGCAGGAGGAAGTGTGAGAGCGGATTTCAGACTTTCCAAGGAGCCACCCTGTCCCTGGACATCCCATCAGCCCCTTTTATCTGATCTAGTGGCAACAATTAAGGTCCTTCTGACCTATCATTGACTGCGGTTTTTTTCTCTTTTTATTCACTTGTTTGGAATTTAATCTGCAGATGTTCATGTGAATTTCCGGCAAGTCCAGGGTCTGATGTTTGACTTATTACCAAAGCGCAGCACATCTGCTGCTGGCGAGTCCTGTCTGCTCCCCCCAGGTGTGTCCAGAACCCGTCCTCCCTTCCCACCTTCCCAGCCACCGCTCTGGACTGAGGTACCGTCGTGCCTGCTGGGGATGTTTCTGTTCCTCCCTCCCCACAACACCATAGGGATCTTTCAGTGTAGCCAGATCACATGGTGTCCTTTTCAAAGGCTTTCCAGAAGACACCTGACCCCAGCCCCCACTGCCCCTGCTCATGGGGTGCCGGACAGAGCGCGTTCTCTCTGCCTCCCGAGCATACCACATCATCCATCCTCGGGAACTGCCAGGCACAGTCCCGGCTTGCCCAGGTGGCTCTTGTCATGCAGGTGTCAGGCCGAACGCCCATCAGCAGGCCTTTCCTCTCTCCTGAGTCTCAAATGCCCCCCCCACACCATCCTTCTTGAGCACATCAACTTCCTGTACTCGACTGGGGCCATATCATGATCCCACATTATCTTGTGCATTTATTGATTGCTTGGTGAGGATCAGTACTACCTGGGTGGTATAGTTCTGTGGGGCAGCAGTGACTTTTTACAGAGGGCTCCTGTCATCAGGACACATATCTAGGGGCAGCGAAGGCTGCAGGTGGCCTCACGTGTCACTGCCCAGCCCCCATCCTGCTCCCCCTCATCCAGCACCTGCTTCTCGCCACGTCACCTGTAGCAGGTCCTCCAAGTGTGGCCAGGTGTGGCTTTACCTACAGGGTCTTTCTGATCCTCCGCCAGCCCACCCAGCATAACTAATGACATCCTCTAGTCTGCACCCTTCTGCTGGAAGGAGACCCTGAGCACCCTCACCCCAGTCTCCGGGAGCTCCTGTGGACAGCAGCTGTCCTGGGGACCTCAGCCTTCTGGGGACATGGCCACAGCAGATCCCCAGTGGATATCTGAAAGCAATTCAGTGGAAATAAGCAAATTCAGGTGAAAAACACAGGCAAGTTCAGATTGCTCCGGACCTGGAGACTGTGCGTAGAGGTAGGGACAGAGGCGTGAGGAGCAACTTGCTACAAGCACAGGGGAACATGCTCTGTGTGAGGTGAGGGGACGTGCCATAGGAAGCCCTCATGGGCTGCACCATCATGGCATCTTCTGAAGCATAAATAAATAAATAAATACTAAGCAGAATTAAGTCTTCCTGGAATGAGTCACTGACCTCACGTGTCTGCAGGAGCGGTGCTCAGGGCCCATCGGCGGTCAACGCTCCTCAAGGCACTAATCCACGGCCAAAGTCCAGCGGCTGAGGCGGGACGGGGCTGAGCTCTGTGTCACGGCCGCACTTGCTGGCCCTCCAGTGTCAAAGGCCATGGTCAGGGAGACCTAATTACAAATATGTCATTCGGCATTTATCCTAGAAGAAAAGCTCCCCAGCGTGACGGTGACGCGCTGGAATCCACTTCAGCCGCTCCTGATAGGGAGCTCGGCATCGTGCAGAGGCTGTTTTCCATTTCTACACTGCCTTTTAAAGATATGTTTGTTTTATTTTTTTTCTTTTTTAAATTTTTATTTATTATTAGCATATTCATTCTTACAAATCGTGACATTTCTTTATGCCCTTTGCCTGACTCATCGCTTCCCAAAGCCCCTCCCACCCTCCCCCACCTCTAGCATCCTTAGGTCTGTTCCCTCCTGAAAGTTCAACGTGCTGTTGTGGCCTTTTCTTCCTTCCTTTCCTCCATTTCTTCCTTGTTCCTTCCTTCCTTCCCTCCCTTCCTTCTTAGCAGCCAGTTATAAGTGAGAACATGTGGAATTTCTGCTTCTTTGTCTGGCTTATTTCACTGAAGATAATTTTCTGCAGACTCATCCATGTCGCCACAAAGAGCATGATTTCACTCCTTTTTATGGTGGAGTAGTATTCCCTGGTGTATATATTATTTTACATTGCCATTTTTAAAAAGGAAATACAGATTTAAAAAACCTTACAACAGTGCTTTCTGTCTTCTATCTTATAAACTTATGTCTTATCCACTACCTGAAAATCAGGCATTTGGTACTTGAGGAGAGTGTTGTGACTTGCGTGACATTATGCCCGGAGCGCCTCCTGTCTGTCATCTACTGTTGCAGACAGGTTGCTCATTGCAAAACAGTGGTAGGTCTTCTGCATGGACCCGCTCGGGTGGCCCTGTGAACGTCTTTTCTATGAAAGCCTCTGACTGTTGTGTAAAATTGCTCTAAATGGCATACATCAATATTAGAAATCAATTTCCCTCTAATTAGGAAAATATGTCTAATACGTGCAATTTTCGAATAGTAAAAGAGGATATTCCCATTACTTTCACCTCTTCCCGACATTTACCCCCCAAAATGCTGTTTGTTATTTTACATTTGAAGGTTTTCTGTGATTCTATTTGACCTTTGAAGTGTGCGTCCGTCCTGTCATCCCGTTAGCGAGTGCGGGCAGAACAGGATTGCATTTCATGCCGAGGTCGCAGGGCAGCTGCAACCATCCCCCTCCTGCCACTCCCTGTCCCGGGAGTCCAGACTCGGCCCCTCTTCCAAGGACATGCTGCTGCAGCTGGCGCGAAGTCCTGCGTGGCCTGTCCTGCTGCCGGTTGGCGCTCGGTTCTTGCAGGGTGGACTCCAGCAGCTTTCTCCCTCGAGGGGCCGTGGCGTCTTCTGTGGGGCAGTGTTGGCCTTTGCTGTCTCGTGTACCCGTATGTCGCCATGGGCTCCGTTTCATCCTTGGGTCTGAGGTGCTGTTTGGTGCACTCCAGGTGCCTCTGCAAGTGTCTGTCATCCCCAGAAAAACGGCGTTTGAACCAGCAGAGAAAACACAGGACATCGGGCGTGACTTTTGACGTGGCTCTTGTCAGGACTGTGTCGTGCTGTCTGCTCAGAGGCTGGTCTCATGACCACCGTGTACCCGTCCATGCTGTGCAATCGGTGATACTTGTGCTCTTCTTCCACCTCCATGTCCAGATACCAGTCACTGGGGAGAGAGATTGTGCCATCGCCGGGGGCAGCATGTGATTTATCCTCCAGAAATCGAACATCTGCTGAAATGGTAACAGGCACTTTCTGTACTGCGACACAAGTTTGCATGTAAACCTCTGCCTTCATAGTCTCACTCATGGACACTGAACACGTACCTTTACGAATTATTCTCTTTTCTTTTCCTGGAGTGTTTAATACACATTTTAAAATAGCTTCTTTCTGTACGCAGTTCATGAATCAAGGCACAGGAAAGGCATTTTCGGTTTACATCTCCCCCGGGTTTCTCTCTCTTTGCCCCGAGTAGCGGCCGCCGTAGCCCCCGCAATGGAGACTCGGCTCCTGCACCTGCACTTCAGGACCACACCCCAGCAAGGTGTGTTTCTTTCATCCACTTTTTCTTTATTGGCTCGGGATTTGTGTCTTAATCAAAGTGTGCGAGAAATGTACTTAATCGTAAAACAGGGTGACAGTGTTCCACGGTGCTCCAGTTAATTAATGCTGAGCTGCTGCAGAACATTCTAGGAGTGCTCGTGACTTCCCATTTACATCAAGTGAGTTTGCTGTGATTAATATTATCGTAGGAAGCACCAAAGGAATTAATACCGATCAGGCCATCACTTCCAAGTGCAGCTGGAGACTCAGACATCTTTACTCCTTACAGCAAGAGCTTTAAAAGACCCCCGCCTCCCTCCTCTGTGGTGACGTGAGCACACGGTGAACTTGAGTGGAATTTGTCCCCAGACTCACTGCCTGACCTCATCTCCCAGTTCACTTTTCTTCCAGAAGTCTTCAAATTTGGACTCGTGATAGGTTAGGGGAAAAACTTAATTTCTTTCTTGTTGAGGTGTTAATGATTTAAAATTTATTTATGCAAAAACAAAGTTTAAGTAGAAATATAAATATTTATAAAGTACAAGGCTCTGTGTTAGGCACTCAGGGATGAGATGAGAGATGACTGTAATGGATTCTGGAAGAAAACGCCCAATAAGCGAGAAGAATCACAGTGCTGTGCTGGTAATGCTGTGACAGAGCTGTGCCCAGAAGCAGGAGCGGCGGGCTATCTCTGGGATGATTTTGGGGCTTCGCAGGACCAGCCAGAGTGCTCACTGCTCCCAGACGTGTTGCGGCATGTCCCAGGCAGGCAAAAGCAACCTCGTGGTGGAGCAGAGCCACAGGCGGGGAGATCAGCATCCTTGGGGACAGGACGGCAGGCACGCAGGTGTAACAGGGAAGAGGGGACCCCAGAAACGCAAGCGCGTGTCAGGTGCACAGCACCGCAAGGCAGCATGAGCTCAGAAGGAGTTGTGTTTTCTACGCATCATTTAAACGCAGGTAGAAAACACAGGATGGACCCTAGGGAGGGCACGTGGGTGCTGCAGCCAGCTGCCAGCCCGACGGTGACTCCGCATGGCACTCACGCCATGGGCCCAGGCAGCCAGAGCCAAGTTGCTGTCCTTGGGCTGTGTACCCTGCGGGGTACAGTCAGCTCCCCAGGCTGGGATGGGAGCAGAAACATGCCCGTGGCCATCAGTGAGCACACCTTCTCCCGCTGTCCCCCAGATATGTGCTTCTGTGGGTGTAAAACCCTTGGGCCTGCCGAAGATGCCTGTCTGTGCAGGACGTTCCCACTGGCTCTCTCTGGCATCACCGTTGTCCGGATGCTGGCTGTGCTGCTTTTCTCTGGCATCACATCATCCTCGTGTGGTTGTGGACACCTTTACTTCCTTCCCACCAGGATCGTCACCTCCCAGAGGTGAGGCCGTGCTTCATCCGTCTTCCAGGACGTGTGCGCAGAGCGCCTGGAACAGAGGGGCTGAGTAGAAGCCGCTTCCAAGAATGCCTTCTTATCACGTGTGACAGTCCGAGCTGCCTTAGCACCAGGGTTCCTGAATGTGTGCATTTAGCTCTTGGCGAGTACGCGGGCAGAGGTGGCACATATGTTGTGAAGTTATCTGTAAGTCATGATTTCCGACAGCGTTGCCCCCAGTGTCTTCTGAAGACCTGACCTGTAAGAAAATCAGTGTTTTACAGCATTTCTCCTGTGCTTTCCTGGACTTGAGCCTCTGCGGCCCCTTGCTGAGGTCACTGGTGTCCTGCGCCACCGGCAACCTCATTCCTGGACTCGTCCCTTTTTCCTCCTGTGTGGTGGCTCCGTCAGGTCCCTGCACCTCCTTCCGCTGGCAAGACCCAAGGTGTTGGATTCCGCCCACCTTTTGTCTGAACATTCATTTCCTTCACTGGCTCCACCTGCTTCCAGCACCTCGGTCAGCCCCAAGACCCTCTGCTCCTTCTCTCTCTGCTCTCTCCTTCAGGTGCTCAGGGGACTCAGCTCCCAGATCTGTGTCCCTACCTTCTCTGTGATCACAAGCTCCAGTCCTTTCTGGACATTTCTGTTTGGATGCCTCACTGCCATCCACAGCCCAGCTGGTCTAAAACCAAATTGACCAGCAGGCTCGATGGCGTCTGTTTCCCGTAACTGGGGCCTCAGGTTCGGAACACCTCCTCCAGCCTTCCCTCCAGCTGTCTCTCCCTGTCCACGCTTCCTCGTTCCCATGGTCACCACCAAGGTGCTCTCTCCTCGGGAGGTCTGGACGAAGCCCACGCAGCCCCTGCCAGCCTGTCGACTCCTCTCTTCCCCCAGCCCAGACCTTTCCTGTTATGATTTCATTTCAGAAATTAGAAGTGAGGAAGTACCCACTGACAAGCCCAGAATGTTCGGAGAGTAGAGATATTGATGCCTTAGATAACGCGAGAGGTCAGACCTTCACATGCGACTCCTCAGGGGTACAGACTCTCTTCATTCAGCCCGGGTTAAAAATGTAAACGAGTATGAATTTGAAAAGCAAATTGTCGTGTGGCTACGTGGGACCATAGACCTTCCACTATTTCTCTGGCAGCAAATTCTCAGCGTAATTCCGCCTTCAAGCTACTCAGCTGACGGCTCATCCTAAGAGCAGCGCAGGTGAGAGGCACTGATTGCACCCTCCTGGGGCTCACATCTTCATCTGCTGCCCTGGCCCCTCCTGCCAGAATTTGGTCTTTATTTTTCCTGATAATTCACCCCAAAGCAAATTCGCCTTCACTCACAGAGGGCCAGCCAGCCACTGTTTTCAATTCCCATCCTCCTCATTTATTGTCCTATTTTCTCTATATTTTAAACACCTTATTGGGTACAATCGACACACTGTAAACGGCACATATCTAATGTGTACACTTTGGTGACATTACATATAGGTAAGTGTCCTGCTCCTTTCCACCACGTCTCTGAGCAGCATTCCTGCCTCTACCCCTCTGAGCCAAGAGGACACACCTGGCCTCCTCTAGGGAAGAGTCACACTCCCTCTCCCCATGTCCACGCTTCCTCATTCCCATGGTTGCCACCATCTCTTCAAGGTCTAACAAGCAGAAGCGACTAACACTATTGACGGCAGCAAGCAGCATAAGTGAACTATAACCTGACACACAGAGATATGGACCTGTACTTCCCCATCCTATTTACAGTATTTGTGTTCAGAGGAGAAGCCCAGAGCCATTGTAGACCAGAAGCTCCTCTGGGTAATCACAGAAAGACTGAAGAAGACATGGTTGCTCAGTACAGTCATTAGTAATTCAGATTATGTGCATTTAATTGTGCTCTATCTATACCTCAAAAAGCGGCTGTCCGCTGAATAGTATTGTGTAGACCAGAGTCTGTGGTCAAACTCTGTCCATTCCTGATGACTGGATAAATTGAGGGTATTGTCTTGTTGCACTGATGTCATTGTTGGGAGGACTCAGATACCGAAATGCACAGCAGTGAGGAGTGGCCCTTAGAAACGCATTTCCGACTCCTAGTCTGCTTTCATCTAGGAAATTGTCCTCTCTGTGGTCCACAGAATAATGCCCCTCCCCCAGGATGTCCTCCTCCTAATGCCCCAACTTGTGAATATGTTGACTTACATGGCAAAAGGGACTTTGCAGATGGGATTAAGTGATGGACCTTGAAGTGGAAAGATTGCCTGAGTAGGCCCAACAAAATCACAAGGATCCTTAAGATGGAGGACAGGGTAGGTGTGAAGAAAGGCACAGAGAGATGCAGCCCCACTAACTTTGAAGATGGAGTAATGGTCCAGGAATCAAGGAATGTGGGTGGGCTCTAGAAGCTGGGCAAGGCAAGCAGGTGAGTTCTCTCCTGGATCCTCCAGAAAGGAACACAGCCCACCAACACCTTGACTTTAGTAGTGTGAAGCTCTGGTCTAACTTCTAGCCTACAGGACAATAAGGTTGCAGGTTTTTAAGTCACTAAGTTTGTCATAATTTGTTATAGCAACAGCCATAGAAAACTAACACACATTTAAACTCAGAACTTTTTAGAATTCAGTCCTTCTAAAAGTGATGATGACTATGATGATCATGATGATGAAGGTAATGAAGAAGGTAATGTTGCTGCTGATAATGTTGATGCTTATGATAAGATGATGATGGTGATGATGGTGATGATGGTGATGATGGTGATGGTGATGATGGTGGTGATGGTGACGATGATGGTGATGATGGTGATGGTGGTGGTGATGATAATATTGCTGATGATGGTGATGATGATGATGGTGATGATGGTGATGGTGATGATGATGGTGGTGATGATGGTGACGATGATGGTGATGATGGTGATGGTGGTGGTGATGATGGTGGTGAT